>NW_017537079.1:796055-856388 GCF_001853355.1 Bactrocera latifrons | reverse complement strand
TCAAGCCGCCAATAAAATTTGTGCAGTTTATGRACCCGATACAGTTTCCATTTCCACCGCACAACGATGGTTTCAACGTTTTCGTTCTGGTGTAGAGGTGGTCGAAGATGCGCCAAGCTCCGGAAGGCCTGTCGTCGAAAATTGCACTAAAATCGCTGAATTGGTCGAAAGAGACCGGCATAGTAGCAGCCGTAGCATCGGTCAAGAGCTGGGCATGAGTCATAAAAAAATATTTTATGAACAATTGAAAATTCATTAAAAAATACCGCAAGACTTTTTTGACAAAGCAATATAATACTACTAATACGCAGTATTCATGGTGGTATTTGTAATGATAAAGGAAGTTCTATTGTGAATTAAAATATACTGACAGTAGTAATGGCAAAGCTTTGTGCTAATAAAAACTAATTATCTGCAATTATTATTTCATAATGAGGTAATGGTACTTAAAAAAATATTGGTAATGTAATCATGATTGTAATGGTAATGGTAATGACGAAGAATTTTACAGCACAATAATATTAACGGTATTGTTGTTGGTATTTGCAATGCTCAAATAAGCTATGTTGTAAATTAAGGTACGTTTAAGGTAATAACAGGAGTAATGACAAAGYTTTATCATAGCTAAAAGCAAGTACTTGTAATCGTTTGTTCATATTTAGATGGTAATGATACTAGTTAGCACTGATAAAAGTGATTAAACTAAATCGTATTTAGAAAAATATTGATAATTGTAGTGGTAATTGGTAAATCACTACGAATTTTAAAACATAATAATATTAACGGGTTTTTTAGTGCTATTTGCTAAAAGCGGTTTGATTGTCAACTAAAGTAATGACGAAAGTAATGGCAAAGAATTTTCATAACTAAAAGCTAAATAGCTGTAATTATTCGTTCACAGATAGCTGGTAATGATAATAATTAACACCGATGAAAAAATTATAAATAAATTACAAATGGTATTTATACAAATATAGATAATGTTATTGATAATTATTAATGTTATCATTATTGGAATGGTAAAGATAATGACAGAAATTATTATAATATAATAATGTAAACGGTATTAATAGTGGTTTTTACAGTACTACAGAGGTTCTGTAGTAAATTATTACTATTGATAAAGTTAAATGCCAGAAGTAGTGTTAAAGCTTTGTGGTAATTAATAAACTAAGTATCTGTAATTATTGGCAAGTAACTAGAATATGAAAAAAGTGAAATTATATTGGTATTGCAAATGGTATTTAAAAATATGTTGGTAATTGTATTTGTAATGGTAATTATTAACGTAATCATGTATGTAATGGTAATGATAATGGTAATTGTAATGGCAAGGAATTTTGAAAAATTCGAATGAATTAAAATCTTTTAAAAGCTAAGGGGAAATATCAAGTTGTAACAGATTTTTTCAAGAATTACATAGTTGGTAAATGGTATCGCCATTGATATGACATGGTAATTATGTATTTATTACTTTATAATTACATCAGATTATTTATACGTAGTAATATTCCAAAGCATTATGGTTTTCATTTTACTGTGATAATTGCACTTTGTACTGAATTACTTGCGGACAAATGAAAATAAACTGAAAGTTATTTAGTAATGTGTAGTTGATTTTCCTAACACCAACGTAAGCAATTACTAATTTGCAAGTACATAGCATATTGCAATTGAAAAACATTCATTGTAGGCAAAGTTAGAATTACTATTTCATAATAAGTAATGTAATTATATCGCAATAAGTAATGTAATCGTATTGAAAAGTTGAAATTGCTAATTCATGAGAGGCAAATACTCAGCAATTACATTATAATTACATATGGTTACGATTATTCTCATGATAACATTAATCATTAATGGAATTATGAGCATTATAATAATATAATTACAGTAATTGTAGCGATAACGGTAAACGTAATTATAATCATAAATTAATTGGTTATCGCAATGATTACATTAATCATTAATCAACCAAAGTATATTTTAATTACTGCAAATTTACCGATAGTGGTAATATTAAATATTATTATAAATCAMCTGGCGCGGGCGAAAAGCTCTATTCACTGTAATAATACTATTTAATTACTTTTKCCAAAAATTAAAAAAAAAAGAAAATARAAAACAAAATTACAGTCTSAAATTACCASCATCTAGGTTCARATTTCCTACATGTARCACCCARAAAAAMCCCTTATTTWTGCRAGAACTTATGCATTCACACACTTTTGCGATCACGTGTGCGCCTTAAAGTGCTSTAAGCAATATTTAGAAATATACATGCATACTTTCAGGTACCTAAGTGACATTTTAAGTCAACACAACTTACAAGAGTGTTTTTAAAAGTATGTCTTACCAAAAAGCTTACGCATAAACTGCTGTAACTTAAAAGTTTTCACCAACAGAAGCCAACCGTATTGCCGCAAGACACAGCGCTTTGTACTCGAACTGCTTATAGAATATATGCTGCCAGCATGCACAGAATTCATTGCATATTTTTATGCTCAAATGAAGTATGTAATGAATTTGGCAAGAAAATATTTCGCAGATGGCCGCAAGCGCTATGAATTGCTACAAAAATCACCAAAGCAAAGAAGGCAGAGATACTAAACAAACAAGAAAATTTACGCACACAAATARATGTGTGTAAGCCAAATTTTGCAATATTGAAAAGAGAAGAAACCAGCATGACTGGTGGATTAAATATTGCAGTGGAAGACGTTATGGGMACGAAGGTAAAGTTCCAACAAGCTTGTTGGAGATTATTGGAGGTGATATTACCAATGTGGTCACAAATGGTGACACTGCAGTGGTTAAATGCTTCAAACCAAATAATGTTTAACAATATTTTATCTAATAAAATACAGAGTATGTGACAACCCAAAAGTGTCAAAGAGACTGAGCAAAGGAGRTAAAAAGCTCGGACTTGTTTTGTAAGGATGATAGGTGTAGTTATCCATTTGGAAAACGTTGTCGAGTTGTTTCACTGGAAAGTATGAAAATTTATAGTCGATACTYTAACCACTTTGGATATAGTTTTCGATCCTTGTTACCGACGACGCATAAACTTTCACTGAACTTAAACRTCGTGCATTTAAAAGATGGAAGAGAACTGAATTGAACATAGTTGTCTACCGAATGAAGAATCCACATTAGTCTTTACATGATGGCAAGATCGAATTTATGCATTATGTAGAAGTCGCTGTTGATGGTCCTTCCCTCTTCGAGGTAGTCAATGAAATGTACTCATTGCGCATCTCAGAATACTGACCTTACAATCTTGCCAGACGACAGCTTTTTCATGCTTTTGACTAGGTTCATCCTGTGCAGTAYACTCGTATGACTGTCGATTGGATCTCGGAGTGAAATGATAGAGCCATGTTTMATCGCGACAATTGWTATTGACACAAATCTTAGGTTTACTATGCTTTAACATGCTTTAGCATGTTCAAAAACTGTTGCAACCCATTTTGCAGCAAACTTGCTCATACCCAATATTTGTGAATGATACAATAAACACGCTCACCTAATACCTTCAGCATGTCTGCTGTCTCGAACAACCTCACCTCACGGTCATTCAATTTGTGGACTTTTTTGATGTTTTTGTCGATAGCAACCTCTTCTGGGCGTCCACTGCTCAGGGTTATCTTGGATCAAAAGCCAAGTTGGTAAAAGTAACATAAAACTAAACGACTAAAATCAGTGCTTTGAGTCGAAATTTTTAACATGACTGTAGGCACTAAGTGGAGTCTGATCAAACTCGAAAGTTTATTCATATTCCCATTGATGGCGAGTACTATCCGTAGCGGCTTTACTAAGCTGTTAATACGCTAAGTTATGCAAGGAGGCAGTAACTAGGCCCTCAGTGGGAAACTCGTTTCAAGTGTTCTGATAACCCACTCATAATACCACTACTAATTATGGTATACTACACCCTGCTTTGCTAGTGTTCCACAATCTGCGATAATTGCCTAAAGTAAATTGCTTCCAACAAGTTCTTAAGGAGCAAAATGGTCTGGGCAGCTTAGTGAATTTAAGACTGGACACTCAGATGACTTTCACCGTGTTTCGCACTGAGGGTGTAGTTATCTTCGGGTAGTGTTGATCGTTGCCAGACCGACAAGCTGCTACCTTTCGGCAATAGGCAACTTAGTAACATTGTATGATTCATCACAGGTTTCTACGTTCAAAATTATATCTTCATAAAATTGTAAAAGTGGATTTGGTGGAATGCTGACGTCACTCAATGGATGTAAGACTCTGGATTATTACCTCTGTGAATACCGTGCCTTCAGTGCATAGAAACKGGATTTACATATGTCACGGCGCCCTGAATAGCTGGGTTTGGAAAAATTATTCAAAACAAGTGGTATAATGGACAGTGCTCTATGCGAGCAGAAGTGCTTAATAATAACCTAAAAATTGCAGTCTGTGGTCTGACGTCTCTGTATCTCCCGTTTTTGTCAAACAGTCAAGCCTAGTGAAAGGGAGAATTGTAAAAAGTTGGTATAAAAATTAGTTGTGCGCAAGCAGTTCGGTTCAAACATGTGGAACAATTCCAATGACAACAAAAACAATAGTTGTGCGCAAACAAAAACAAAACCAGATAAGAATAAAATCAAAAAGAAAAATATGTAGATAAACAACAATACAAATTCCTACAAAAAAAAAAAAGTGAAAAAGATAAAACCACAAATGCAACGTAGCAACAATAAAAACAACCAAACTTGCTTTATCACCTCCAAAAGCACGCTTCTTTCCCTCAATTTCTGTCACACTCTTAGCCTTTCCGCCACCAGCTGTGCCTCACAAACTCTTTTGTSTAAATGTAAGTACTAACAGCGCCTGCATGGCACTCAAAGGCTTAACAAAACATTACGATTGCATGTCAAGTGGTGCTTTTAGGCGCATTACGTTTGATTGTTGCAACAAATGCTGTTGTTGCGCATGCAACAACACAACAACAGCGTGTAAATTGTAAATRTCACAATGCAGCAGTGAAAATTAATTTCCATTGTGTAGGCCATAATCACGCTTACAAGCTGACAAACGCACAGAAAATAAAGCGAGCACACACGCATAGACGCGCAGAATAACTGTTAGATGGTTGTTGTTGTTGGTCTTATGTCACTGCGGTTGGCTACACGCATTGCAGCGTGAATAAGCATTTCATTTGCAACAATTGATTGCAAATTGCGCTAACGAACGCTGGAACAGACAAGCAAACGCGCCAGCCCCTARAAGTATGCAGTGATAATTCTAAAATTTAGCTTTTAGACGAAAAGGTGATAAAATTCTTTTAAGTCTACGAATTTTGTAAAAAGGTGTGTATAAATGTGTGTTTTTGCTTRCCTGTGTGTGATATTTTTGTGTATGTGTGTGTCTATATGATTGATRTGGAATATGTTTGTATAAGTACCGTATTTATTTATATATGTGAATGTGTCTCATCAACGTACCTTCACGTATGTATGCAGCAACAAAAGTGCACATGTAATCCAAATGAGTGCTTTCAATTAACAAAAGCGCGCCTAAAAGTAGACAAGCAGCACAAACGAACGCACTACAAAGCAGCATAATAGCGAACAWGCAATGCGGCTGAGTGGCAACTTATACACATACGTGTCCATACATTGAATAAACGCCGTTGCTGTAGCTCCACTTTKACTGGCTTTAACGCCAAAAAGTATGCAATGCAATTCGCAGCAGTCRAAATATACAATTGAATGCTCTGTCACTTGGGTCAACAATGCAGTAGACCAGAAGAAGAAACAGTARAAACAACAACAACAAAATTTGTATAACAACAACAACAGCAGCAGACACTTTTGCGGTTTTGCAGCTACAATTTCCGGGTAGCTTCTGTAATTACGCTGTCACGCAAAAATATCTGTACATATTGTCACATTTTAGGCGCTTACTATGAAAATCCGCGCGCCGCCTATAATGCCACAACATGTTGGACACTACACGCACATGCCACTTACCGGCTACTAGCAGCCGAGGCAACACTTGGCTGACTCCCGTCGCGTTGTCACTCAACCGGTCATCCTTTTAGTCACGCCCCTTAGGGTATCAGACTATGTTAATCTCGGCTGTAAAGTGTATGACGCAGACCTACAGGAATTTGCCATGCAAATACAGATACCAACAACAACCACTCCTCAGCATATAAGCGGATCAACGTAATGTCAGCGTTTATTGCGTGACTTTTAAGTAAATACTTTAAATAATTAAAAGCGATTTAATGATGTTGCAAGCACTCGCTTTGTTGCCATTGTTTGTGTGTACAACACATGTAGCTGCGAAGTGGCAGTGGCACTCAGTCGCTGTAATTTCCATATTAAATTAAAAATGTAAGGTCATTGGTAGGCAGTCAGGGTCACGTTGTAAACTGGACAGATTTCTGCGTTGAATGACAGCGCTGTGCATATTACTGAGTAGATAAGCGATTTGAACTCTGTGGTATTAATTTTTGAGAATAGTATGATTTTAAAGACAATTTCGTGCCTATAAAGGTTGGAAATTCTCCAAAATATTTCATATTTTTGACACGAGTTTGTCAAATTTGTTTGCTAACTCAATAACAACGACGGCCTTAAGACAATACTGTTCGTTCCGACTAACCTGTGCTAAAAAGTTTCGAATTCCAGCATTTTAAAATTATTATTATTCAAAATAAAGTACTTTTGCATATTTGGTAGTCGAAAAAGTCTTTTCGTATTTCTAATCAAACTTCAACTTATTTTTTTATATTTATAATGAACCAAATATATGTATAATAAATATACTGACCTTCAGCATCGGTTAGGTGATTTAAGAATATCGGTGAAATTCGTTTACCAAAGAGATCTGATACAATAGACTTAGAAAGAATCAATTCAAGRCAGCAATTTAATTGAGATAAGATCTTGTAAAGTCCGCTTAGTTGGAAGTTACTGATCTTGAGCAAAGATCAATTAAACAAGATCAGCAATGACTGATTCCTTTCAACTAGCTTTTTGCACTAGATCTCGAATGGAATCTTTAAAAAAATATAAATTTTTTTTTTAATGAATAGCTGATAGAGTAGCTTTATACTCTGTTTAGAATTAAAACTGCCCTAGAGAAACTTTTTGGTATGCCTTATGTTGCTACTGTTCCAAGATCTGAGAATTTCCCATAATGCCGCTGGCTTCAGACAACTCTTGAAATGCTGAATTGGTCAGGGAAGCTTAAAGATATTGTGTTCCTGGATGCTTTCGAGCAGGTCCAATCGTCTGCTTTTTCGTTTGCCTATATTGATCTACATGAATACCCAGTTATCAACTACGGCTCTAGTTATTGCCTGCTTACATAACCTATTTACATAACATAACGCAATGAGACTTATTATCGATGCTACGGATAATCTTAATTGCCACTTTCCTGCCTACTAGAAGATTTATGGAAYTGCTGTTTAGAGCAATAGCCCACTTGGCGCCTTTTGTTGTGCTAAAATTTTCGGTTTGAAAGCACAAATTGTAGTGATTTAGTTTGAAGCAGCAAAAGTCGCCTTCTGTTCCKCATTCATCTTTTGAACTATGAGTATGAAGATTTCGCAGCTAAAGCTATTGCTCACGRAAGCAATGGTTCATTATTTTTTAAAGCGAAACGTAAACATTGAGTTTAATTTCTCATGTATCTTCTTTAATCGGTCGCATTACCAATTACGAGTAAGCCTGTGTTCATTAACAACGTCGAGTATAATATCATGACAGCGTATCTGGCTCCAAAAACCTGATATCACGGCAATTCGTTAACATTGCATCCCAAAGAAGTACAAAATAATTAAATTTTCATTAGACTAGATCAAATGTAGCCACAATTATCACTAAAGAGGTCAGATAAGAWTTTCTTAGCACATATCCGATTATTATGATGATCAGAATTAAGTAATCGTAAGTACCATCGGAATAGACCGGACAAGACAAGATCGCAACGATCATGTCATAACTAACGAAATCAGATCAGTCATATATTTTCAGAAAGAAATACTTGCTTTATGAATATGGGATCAAGTTGTAGTCCCATAGTACTCGTAAATTATATCAGAGTAGAAACTTAAATGAAATGAGTACGGAATAAAAGGAGATATGTCTTATATGATATTCACTCTTCATACTTCTTTTTTTGTGACAGTCAAGTGGTACTTMAATCAATCTCTGCCTATGGAATCAAATCGCTACTGGTGCAAGAGTATAGAGAACGGCGGAATAGCCTAGCCGAACGTAACCAAGTGCACCTCGTCTGATTGCCCGGCTACAAAGATACATATAGCCGGGTATGAACTAGCTGATGAGCTCGTCCATTCCGCAGCATGGTAGGACCTTAACCCTTCATCGCTGTATTCATACCATAAAGGAGCTGTTCTGCAAGGAAGAAGGAGTAGGTAGAAAGAGGTATTGGCAACAACTCCAAGGCATGCCCTTGCCCAGTAGGTTTAAAAATGTAATTAATCTCCATAGCCGTCGTTTTTTACGTTGGCCTTTACAAGCTGAAGAARCAATTATGTATAAAATATGGGACAAGTTTTTGTGCAAATTTCCGGTTCTGCGAAAAGGAGCCCGAAATTCCAAAACAGCTGCTAACTGACTACACAACAGTTCGGAAAGGTCAAGTTGAACACAGAATTTCACTTTTATTAGCGTTTTTGAGTGCACAATCAGTTGGCTTGGTCAGCAGACGTGAGTCCAGCTCGCCAANCCTAAGACGCAGCCGCGGTCAACATTTAAATGAAATTATCTTCAAAAAGTAAATGTCATGAACCAATCTAACGTTTCAAATAAAGAACCGATGAGATTTTGCAAATTTTATGCGTTTTTTTTTTTAAAAAAGTTATCAAGCTCTTAAAAAATCACCCGATATAAATATGTCAAATTTACTAAACATTTTTATATATTCAAACTTATTTTCATAATATTATATTTGGTATGTCGAAGATGGTAGCTTATAAAATGCAAACAGAAAAAGTATTTTACCAGATATGTATATCAGTTTTTTCAAATAACACATAAATGAATTCGGAGACCGAATTTCCTAGAAACAGAACAGATATGATAAGAATATATTGTCAAAAATCAAATCAGATCAGACCGAGTAAGGTAGAAAGTGTGCATAACTGATCGTTGAGGACTGTAATATTATATCAAACCATATAAAATCAAAAATTGGCAAGAACTATCGAGATCATGGCTTTGACACGAAAGTACGGTTAAAACAACAAACAAAATTTTCTAGAAAATCGCCTTAAACCATAGCCTCACTCTCTCCACAAACCCTCACTTTACTTTTCACCTATCCCACACTATCATAATAATTCCACCATTATCTTATTTTATGTTTACCAATTAACTCCCTACGACTTTGCGACGAAAGGTCAAGTTGAACACAGAATTTCACTTTTATTAGCGTTTTTGAGTGCACAATCAGTTGGCTTGGTCAGCAGACGTGAGTCCAGCTCGCCAAGTGCTATCATTAGCAATGCATGCTTGCATTTGTATTTGGCCTTTGTTAATATGCGTCTACTATGTAGTGCTATTACATATATATAGCTGTAATTAAAAGTGAAATAGTAGCCTGCTTTCAGGCGTTGTAGCGTACAAAACACTGAATTGCACTTAAGCTGCGTCGAAATTGCCAGCTACAGCCATTGTAAACATCAAATTGCTTTATATGAGTATGAATTTAGTGAGTTGGTGGGCAATTAGGTAAGTGGAGAGRATCGAAACACACTACAAATTATTAATTTTTAATGAAAGTGGACTATTTTAGGAAATAATTGTTTTGCAAWAGAGAGGCTAAGTCACAGCAGAGCAATAGGATGTTTTTATTAGTGGTGAAAGCACGAAAGGAGGTTCAGACCTTATCAACKCTCTCATCGTCTCTATTAAACAGTAGTTTCAGGAGCTTAAGAAGTAAGTTCAAAATGAGAAAACTTAAGTTTAGAGAAATGAAAAGCGAAGCCGCGTAATTAGTAGTAATAATATTTTAAAAAYCAATGCAACCTTATCTTCCTGGAACATTAAATAAGGTCAATATTTCWCTGACTATAAGCAATTTCTTCTTGAAACAAAATTCCTGCAGGCAAATGAATTTAAAAAAYTGCTCTTGTAATATAGTAGTAGATGGTCAATTCACCGAAAGTCCAAAAGGCTGTTTAMAAATTAGGGAAATAATTCGTTAATTGGATTAGGTTATGAGATCTATTTAGTAGGTAGGACGTTCCATTCATCAAAATGTAATGAAAAGGTACCTACGGACTACTATATAAGGCTTACGCATAAACAACGAACGCACGCTGGTTATATTAGGGGAAAGATTTAAGCATACAACTCTAGAAGAAGTAACATTCTATTCGAGAATAGGTACTATACAAGGAAGTGAGTTCGAGCTGTTACTAAAGGCTTAGTGCTATAAAACTTAGTATATAAAACTCAAGAAGTAGACGGGGTTATGAGACTTCGAACTCATACTACTAATTTGTTAACATTTTATTCGCCAAAATATAGTAAAAAGGAGACTTTGAACTACTATGTAAAGCTTACGTAAATAAAACGTATAGACGCTGAAAGTACTGAGAAAATATTTTGGTATACATCACGAGAAGTAGAATAGGTTATGAGACCTAGAAATAATACTAGCCATCTTATGACGTTCTATTTGTCAAAATTCGGTAAGGAAGTTAGTACAAGATGTCTGTTAAGACTTACTAAAGTAAAATGGTTAAGTACTAGGAATATTGAAGAGGTATTGAAAGATACAGCTCAAAAAATAGAAAGGTTTATGAGACCTAGAGCTCTTACTACCTATGAGGTTACATTAGTTTTGCCAAAATGTAATGAGGAAGTGATTTTGTGCTGCCATTTAAGGCTAACTGAAGAAAAACGCATAGGAATATTGAGAAGATTAGTTTGAATAAGGTTCAATGACCAGATTTTAATAAAGAATGGRTTCTATTAAAGTTGTATTAAAGAAGTTTAAAAGCTACCCAAAGCAAGTTTTCTGTTGACAGAACCATATAGTATAATACAAAGTTATCCATAGATATGAAAAAAATCAGCTTTGTTTTTTGAGAAACTCAATGTGAACCAAAAATTGCCACCAAAATCGATAGAGCTTTAAAAATATATACCTTAAATCGTATCTAAGCTATTATAAAARTAAGAAGAAGAAAGAAAGAAGAAAACGACAGTCCCAGACTTTGTCATTAAGAATACGGCCAGTAGACACTGGAAAATACTCCCAAATCTATAATAACACGAGGAATATTTATCATAAAGAATATATTATGAGAATAAGAAAAGTAGGGTATAAAAAYTGAGGCTCCAGACTTTATCGTCAAAGATAAAGTCAATTATTAAACGTGTGRTAAAATCGGTTCTTGCCATAGTAAAACTAAAGTAATAACACAGCCAGCTTATAAGGTAACTATAACGCTAAAAGAAAGTAGTGACCATCTCAAGTTGTCATTAAGAGGGAGCAGCTCCAAATTAGCGCTACAAAAGCTGTACAACCAGCCATATTAATCCTTATAACATAATACTTCCCCTAAAATCTATCTATTTTCAATCCACGCAGAAATGCCCCACTAGCGTACAATTTCGCTCACCCAACTGTTTACACAGTCATAAATATTTATGTGTCTTYATGAATGGCTTGTGTGTAGTCACATTCTTTGTATTTTTGTTTATTTCCACACTCATTTGTGCGACCTTATCTGCATATATCAGCTAACTGTGGCCACCTACTTCAGTGGCAGTTAATTGGCATTTCCGCTGGAAAATATATAAATTTAGTGTGCAAGCAAAAGGAAGGTTCCTACGCTAAGTTATCTAGCACAGCTGTAGTGACGAGGAGAGTTTGAGAAGTCAGTGGATGTAAGAGTTTCAAGGGAGTACTTATAGAATATGTAAATATGATATTGCCGATGTCGTTACTACCTTATAGCAACATCGAAGTAAGTGATAAAATACAAATCCACGAAGAATTAGCACAAATTTAGTAARAACTGTTTTAATGGTATAAATGGGTATTTGATTTTATTATGGTTTTTGAGATTTAACAGAGGGTTATTTAGTAAGGGTTCGTCTTATAAAAAAATTTTGAAACATCAAGGCGATGCCAGTTTTATGAGACATCAACACCAACACAAGTTGGTCCTCAATAACCTAAGGGATTTATTGAGTGTTAGCAAGTAGAGGAGCATCCATTTCAAAGTTCCCTATTATTTTAAAGGAAAAAAAATGAAACTTCACATTTAATGGGGAGTATTTATCATACCAAAGAMGATTCTTTCGCAAATACTTTTTAAAGATTACCTCTTCCAAGAGCATCTACGTCTCACGTAGTCCATCCATTGAGTYCAATGTTTGATGACTCGTTCGAGCCTTTCGACWAGCAACTGCCAAATTGCACGCGATATATTTTGCTAGCAGAAAAGTAGTAAAGCGTATAGTTAACATTTCAGGCAAGAGATTGAAACAAAGAATTCTTATTATTTATTCTGTGATTTTGGTTCTACGCTCCTAAATGCAATCTGCTCGCCTTCGTACTTAAGTAAGGTTATTTTGCGGGGGSAGACCATTGGTTCTATGTAATGACATATAGTGGCTCTATTTAATTCGAGCTGTGGTATTCGTAATTCGGACAGGAACACTTTTTACGAACTTTACGAAACATTTTCTGACTAAAGGATCACCTTAGATCCAGCATTACATTTCATTACACGCTCCAGCGGTCATTTTTCATCCATTTATATTGTAAACTCCGCCATTGAACTTGTGGGTTTCAGACACATTCTGAGACAACAAAAGGTATCTTGAATTATTTTTTATTTAGGTTAGTTATTCTTCTTAAATTTTGCCACTTCTTTAATGACAAGAAAATTGTGTCTCCAGATCTCTTCAGGTATACTCAMGACCAGACTACGAAAGCTCTAACAAATGATGATTTTTTAAGAAAATTTTGAAATCGGAAAAATTTGAAGATCTCTCTGCTTGTTGGTGATACAAAGATTTCAGCACCTACACCAAACCAGACAACTCGAATCTCTTTCTTCCTACAAAGTAAAGAACATTGACTTAAACGGGCTTGGTAATTGAAGCATTAAGAATTGAMATTTTATTATTGAGATAAAAACGAATACATTCTTCTTTCTCTTTATTGACGTAGACACCGCTTACCCGGTGATAGATTCCAATAGCGCACCAGTCGTTCYTCCTTTTTGCGGTTTGGCACCAATTGGAGATTCCAAATGTAGCCAGATCCTTCCTCATCTGGTCATTCCAACGGAGTGGAGATCTTCCCTCGTCGTGAACTGTGTCGGCACTCTCAGAGCTGCAATGTTTTCATCCATTCGGATTCCATTACTACACAAACAGAAGTGCTAATCACTACACAGACTTATGAAACTGTGCTCGTATGAGCTGTTCAGTACAACTGGTGAAGTAAGTATTGAAAACTTTCCTGCATACGAGGCCACTGTATATATGTATATATATATGTGCACAAAAGTATATACACAACYATGCATGTGTTGCGTTGCTCATAACCGCGTAAGCATGCAAATATTTATATGAGTGTATATATGTAAGCAAGACACATGCACGCCCACTACGAACGCCCACAATGCCAACCGTAATTGCATTTATGGCTCTCATTGATGGTCAGCCACGTTGGTCGAGCGCAATATCGTCCCCCTCAGCACCCTGCCGCAACCACTTTGCTGCTACTGTTGTTGGCTGCCTTCAATTGCTCTAGGGTCTGTTTTTGAACAAATTATGATTTTCTCTATTTTTATTCTGTTTCACCTCCCTCTCTCACTCACACTCACACTCTCTCTCTCTTTCTCCCACTCTTTACATTTGGTTGGCGTATCTTTCATTTGTTGGCAATTGAGTGCCAGCTGTCATAATCTGATCTCCAGTTCAACTGATTACCGATAGATGAAATGTAGAGCACTGCATTGCTCTGACACTTGAAGTTGCAATGAGGTCGAAATCAGTTTGCCAACTTTGTTGTCCGCATTGATGTTGGGAGGGAAAATAATATTTTATCTACTCATCTACTTATATTTGCGTTGTTGGTTAATTGACCGACACAAATTGACGATTGCTATGAAGTTATACAAACAGGATGTGTGAAGGCTTGYGTACATATTTGTGTGATTAGCAACAGTAAATTGGGACAAACTTAAAGGATATAAAAGAATTTTGTAGTGAAAAATGTTTGAAATAAGTAAGTTTTCAGCACTTGATTCCGATCGTTAAATTTTTATAAAAGCTATATGTTATAGTTRTCCGATCTAAACAATTTTGTTTTGAAGATTCTGCCGTCGTATGTCCCTATAATCCATTCCAGTTTTGGTGAAAATGAAAAACGTTTCCATACAAGCACTTGATTCCCATAGTTCAGTTTGTGTGGCAGCTATATGTTATAGTTTTGCGATCAGAACAATTTCTTTGGAGATTACACCACTACCTCAGGCATTTCAAACAGCTGGAGCTATAGTTACGTCTTAGACTTACACTCAAATAAACAGTTTTTTTGTAGTAGCGGGTAACTAATCCCCGTTGGGTTTGTAAGGATGAGCTAAGTTGTCGTCGGCGTCATCCCAAGACGTCATCCCTTGCCGTTTCGACGGGGTCAGACCCAATGGAGAGGGGCGTCAGATGAGTGGGGTTATGAGGCATTAGTGGTGGCCAATGCCATACGGATTCTCATTGCACGCTGAAATATGTTAAATATGTCAGGATCTATTCAGGATAAGTAGGAGTTTAACCTGCTACAATATTCAGAACGAACTGCGCAAGAGTCGCTCTCATTTCTCGCGGCAACCCGAGCTCTTCGTCTACAATAAGTGTGGGTTTGCTACCAAGTACGCCATTCACTGAAAATGAGTCASTGAATGTAATGATGGCTTCATGGATAATGGCGATCATGGCTTGTCGGAAGTTAGTTGTGTCCGAAGGCCGGTCGGCGCATTTTTGGATTTGTTGTTTGATGTCGTCGACGCGGTTGTGGAATGATCTTTGATGCTTCTGGAGGCGGTTCCGCTCCAAGCAGGTGACCGCARGWATGATTTCTGCGAAAGTACCCAAGCAGGAACTACTTGGATAAGTATTAATTAATTATGCTCCTTAACTGGGTGCATACTGGCCTCACTCTGCGGGTGTTCRATAGGAGACATCAAGAGGCATCCTGTCGWACCGGAGTACAGTATTCTRACATATCTGYAGCTYMCCTTATGCGTTGMACTGCGTYCAGGCTGCTATATTTGTGCGASGTAGTTAAGGACCGGCTGGCCGATTGTCTTGTACATTGCCCTCTGGTGCTTGTGGAAGTTTTGAAGTATAGAAGTTAAACAATAGCGGGGTGAAGACACCACCCTATAGAACCGCTTGTTCAATTCTTCTCAGGTTTGAGTTTTTACTTCGAAATAGCACGAATATTTGACGACCGCACAGGTAGTTCCTGGTCCACCTTTTCAGTCATAGAGAGAGCGTATGTTTTCGAAGTTCTCTAGTAGCGTTGTGTGACTGAAAAGGTTTTTGACAAGTCTAATGCTACGAAGATAGTTACACGGTCATGGCTAAGAGAGAAAGAGCATTAATACAACTGTACCGAGGTAAGCGGTTTAAGGGCACAGGAAGTTTGCAAGCGGCATCTGTCTTGGAGCAAACGGTTTACTTGGTATCGAAAGAGAATTGCCTACCTTGTAATTTCAAACATAAAATAGTATACCCAAAAAGGGGTTTTCACTGCACAGCGATTTACTTTTTCAGTAAAATTTATTCAGCAAAGAAGTTAAAACATGTCGGCGGGTAGTCTAAATTGTAAGCAATAGTAAGACAAATGTTGGTCGAATTTTCGGGAGTAAAAACAAACAACTCAATATCCTTCCTATAAACCACTATCTTAACTGTCATTTCCTAATACAAAATTTACTTCCAGTCATATCAAAATTCATCAATTAAAATCCTCTTCCTAAATGCATCTGCTTATCATAGTTTTAGATAAACCAATTTGCCAAATGCACAGCATASTTTTTGGCGAAACTTAACCAAACCCAACAAACTCAATTAAAATCTAACTTGACTTAAAGGCTTACGGCACTTACTTAAAGCAAAATCAAAAACACACACAGGCAGACAAACATTGGTCAGTACTTTAAAGCAATTATTGCTAGCGATTAACGCCTCACAATATGCCAGAGCAAATTATATATGCTAAAATGCCGCCAACAGTTGACAACTGTCGAACAGCGACTGACCTACTTTCCGGCATTATACTTCAWTTAGACAAATTTCGTTGTAAATAAATTTGCATGTGTTGCATKTAAAGTGCTCCCTCATGAATACAGCTCATAGTTAATGCACTTACATGCATATAGCATACTTTTAGCATGCACCGCAATCTTAATTAACACTTCGAGTGTTAACTGTTAATACAATACACCATATTGTTAGCTTAACCTAAAGCCTGCAGGTGAAATTGCTACAAGTTTTAATAAGACAACAAACATATTTAAATTTTTGCAAATATGAGCGCTTAAACGTATGCTACATTAAAWGGAAAAATGCCGTTTTACCATTTCACTTTATCTGCTCATATTACTGTGCCTCGCCTTTGCACTTTATTTAAATAAGTAAATGTTTGTGAGCTARTTTGCAAATATTTATTCCAGCACAAAGTAATTAGAATTATAATCGAGTAAAAAGTTGGTAGAAAAGTTGGCCACAGAAAAAAGCTGCGAATTTTTCAGAAATAAAAACAAAAAAAAAAACTTCTTGACCAACTTAAATTGTAGGCAAATATTGTTCATGGTTTAACGCGCACACAAGCTAACAAATATGTGCTTAACTAACACATGCCCGCGCTCACATAGACGCCGAGTCAATGAGAGATGGCAGAGCCCAGAGTGCATCATCAGACGAATGTGGCGAAACTGCGGCGAATTTTAGTGCATTGCATAGTGACCAGCTGCTAATGCAGTGCGAAAAATTTTTGGCAATATTTTAAATTTATTTACAGTAAGTAGGAAATATTGCAGCTTATGCACCTAAAAGTAGGCTTATATGTCTAAGAAAACTGTTACTGTTGGTGCACTAATACTGTTATTGTAATTTTTATTGTGGTTTTAATTGAAATTATAGTTTTAGTTGTAATTGTAATAATAATTGTAATTGTAATTGTATTTGTAATTGTAATTTTTATTGTTATTGTAATTCTATTTCTAATTGTGATTGTTATTATAATTGTAGTAGTAATTGCAATTGTAATTGTAATTTTAATTCTAATTGTGAATGGAATTGTAATTGTAACTGTAATTTTAAATGTTATAGTAATCGTAATTTTAACAACAAGTATAATAGAAATTATCTATGCAATTTTACTTGTAATTATATTTAAAATTGTAATGGTAATAGGAATTGTATTTGTGATTCTAAATTAATTTGTAATTCAAATTTTTTTTTAATTTTAACTATATTTTAATTGTAATTGTAACTATAATTGGAATTGTAATTATAATTGTAATTGTAAGTGTAATTATAATTGTAGTTGTAATTATAATTGTAATTATAATTGTAATTGTAATTGTAATGCAAATGTAATTGTAATCGTAATTATAATTATATATCTATTTGGAATTGTCTGTACTTAAAATTTCACACGTATTTCGCTCAGTGCCCKTCTTGCATGTTAAATGATTACATTCGAGCATATTAGCAGAAAATTTTCGCATGCGGATAAAGTTTTGAACGCTCGCATTATACAATATATATAAATACTATATATACATACCACACCCAGCATGCTGGTTACCGCAACGATACGCCCGTCGCTAGCCAACAAACCTTGTGGTGGAATAAGCATTTGCAAACTTTTAACATTTTTGCATATGAACTGAATCACAAAACAATTTCGGACCAGCAGCCAACCAAACAGGCAGTCAGTCCATACATACGTCAGCCCAGCAACAAGGCAAACAGTCAGACAAGCAGTTAGCGGGAAAGCTTTGGCAAAACCTAGTGCAAACTCATTTGGCGAATGCTGAAGCGAAATAATATCAGCGACAACAACAACGACAATATAGAGTAGAATGATAGTTRTTGTCGTAAAACGGACAAAGTGACAATGCAGAAAATATAATTCGTATTAAATATACAAACGAAGCATATACACAGGAGCAGACACACATACACGGACAGACAGTTAAACAAACTGCGGTGACAAGCACACAACTAACATTTCAATTATTTCTGCAGATGGCGCAGCGCGAATYGGCTGCCAGCGAGCAAACACACATACATATATACATATATTCATATATTTGTGCACTAAAACACACACMTAYACTTACAGTCAAATATATGCACATACACATATACATATATACACAGTCAACTTTATTAATCCGCCTTTGCAATTCCAAAAGTGCATGCCGACGTGTGTGTTTGCATATACCCATATATTTCTATGTATGTGTGTGTGTGTGTGTGTGTGTCTGTTTGTTTATTGTCAATTTCTTCGTTAGTCAATGCTTAGCCAAGCAGTAAAGCAATGCCAGTTGCCGCTAAAACCGTACATTCGCAGGCGAATAAACAAAATAATTGAGTGAACTTAACACTTTTCTTGCCAACAACAACAAAGCACAGTCKTCAGTGGTATATGTGCGCCCAAAAGCAGGCTACTGTTGTGCAGCCATGGCAATCTTATAGCTGGCGCGGCCAGCGCCTCACTCCGTGCGCTCTGTTTGTCATTGGCTTATAAAGCATGAATTTCACGCTGCTGCAATGCTACAAATGAAGTGGATTCTCATATTTATTTCGATTGTTTTTTGCGCGCGYTGCTTCTTCGGTTTTCCAATTTCTTGCCGCATTTTCGCCTTTGTTTTGTGGAAAATGCATTGCCAAAGTTTTTATTACTTATGCCGTACTTTCGCATGATAATTTGCTGTATTTTAAGTAGAATTTGTTTTATACTCGCTTTTGCTGCATTTTCATATTATCAGTTTTGCAATATAGCGGATTGCATATTGAGTGCAAATTATGTTGGCATAAATCAGTAGAGCGGAATGTGAGCAATAGTCTGCAATCTTAGCAAGTAATCGAAAGCAATTATTTCCTTATTAATGTTGTTTGTATTGCGATATGTTTTGGGTTTTCTATTTCTTTTTCGATTATTAAATCTATATTACTGCATTTTTTGAAAGTAAAAAAAAAAATAATAATTTTTCCAATCCCGAAATTTCGGGATCAATACTGAAGCTTTTAAATACTTTATTTCTAAACTACAATAATAAAACATAATAATACACATGCTTTTACCAATCCCGAAATTTCGGGATCAATCCCGAAGTAAAAAAAATAATTACTCTAAAATTTCTTTCATATGAAAAACGTTTTTTAAACGAAATTTCGAAATCAATTTCGAAGTTTGTTAATACTTTTCCTCAATTTTCCTTCAAATAATTGATTGACGCATTTTACCAAACCCGAAATTAAATTTCTATTTTTTGTAAAATTTCCTCCTCCTATAAAAAAAAAAATGATTTTTAAGAGCCCCGACATTTCGAAATCAATCTTGAATTATTCAATATTTTTTCTCAATTTTCTTCAAACTTTATTAACAAAATTACCAAATCAATCCCGAAATAAATACAAATTTTTTCTAAAACTTCGTGCTATTAAAAAATAACGTTTTAGTACTAATCCCGAAATTTCGGGATCATTCCCAAGTAAGTAAATATTTTTTTCAAAAACTTCCACCCATAAAAAACATTTTATACCCGAAAGTTCGATATCAATCTCGAGTTTATTAATATGTTTTCTAAGATTTCCTCCAATAAATTAATTAACTTATTTTTGCCAATACCGAAATGTCGGAATCATTCCCGCACTAAATTCTTATTTAATTTTGCAAACTCACGAGTGTAGCACGATAGAGAGGCGGAATTATTATCCGATTCCATCCATTGTCCTATTGTTGGTAATAGTTGTTATAAGAGTTGTCTTAGGCGAATTTGGCTTTTGTATCTGTAGTGGTTTAGGAGATACATACATAAGCATGTGTTTATTTTCACGACATTTGATTAAATACTTTTGAAAGACACTTTTCCACTATTTTTTTAATAATTCCCCGAAATCTCGGTATTAATACAAAAGTAAATTATTAAAAATATCAGATATTTAAAAATGTAACTTTTGTTGAAAATTCCGATGTTTCGGGATCAATCCCGAAGTTACTTAAAAACTTTTTAAATACAGAAATTTGTTCAGAGACGTTTTAGTGAGCCTTTCATATAAAAGGTTGGTATCCAGCTCTAAGTAGTTGCTCAAGAAAAGAAATACATTATTGCTTCAAGTACTTTTGACGGCTGGTTACGCATTGTGAATGATCCACAATAGAAGAGCAAGAGAGAATAAACGAAAGAAAATGAACTTTGTGCGTAATATAATATGTATGTGTGTGTGCTGTATTTTCATTGCCATTTAAGAAATGTTGTTGGTGATTGGTAAGTTTTATACAACATTTCAAAAATAAATATACTTCATAACAACGAATTTAACTAATTTAGGATAAATTTAACGATTACTTTGAATTTCCTTCAAGAAACTTGTTGATTTCATGTTTCTTCACAAAACCAGGTTTGCCATATTCGCATTTTATTGAAAAAATGTATTAAAAATTAGTACTAGATTTCTTTAGAGTTGCATACTAGCACAAGTAAATTTATCGCGGGAAAGTTACTTGACCGTTTCTTAAGCGTTTTTTATATGAAGTTTTTACATTTCTTGAGAGCTGCATACTAAGCTAAAAACTGAAAACTTTTTTAAGCAAGGATTATTTTTTATTAAAAATCACGCTTCATGTTTTCTTTTAGCTTGTCTTTTTCAGGATGCCAAAATTACGGGATCGATATTGAGGTATTCTGGAACCGTATTGCCTCAAAATTAGTTGTGGTATTACAATAAACCTATTTTGTCGGAAAAAAAGATATTTCAGAGTTTCCGTTTTTCAGTCTTGGTCGAGGCTAACATGAATTCTCGGTTCGCACCGGGACTGACTATGATTAGTTCTTTGTCAAGCCAGAAAAAATTTCCAGCAATAGGATTTTAAGTATGAATAAAGTGTCTTGTATCCATTACACATTCGCTTGAGCGGCTAATTTTTATTACCGCCAGCACAAGTGTTTGTCTAAACGTATGGGATTCACGGTGTTTTAGATTTGAACTTGCGCCTACAGGGATCTGATGTTTCAACCTCGTTTTTCACCATAGAGCTTCTGCACCTGCCATCCTGAGACCGAAGAACTCACTGGTTCTCTTCTGATTGACATTGAGCGAGAAGGATCTTATGATCGTTGCCGCCAACAAAAGCGAGGCTGAGGTGGCCTTTTTTGCCAGCTCATCTGCTTTATGGTTACCTGTGATTCCAGGTTAGGCTTTCCGTAAACAGCCTAGATAGTAAAATGATTAAATAAGACGAGCGAATACAAGGAAACTGAAGTCCCATAAGATTTCCAAAGTCAATTTGAAGCAGCTTGTATAACAACGTTGATTTTTTTCTATCGAAACATTTATAAATACTGGTACTGTAATCTACCTGCTGCAATTATAAAACACTTACCATACATTTAAGCGCGCAGCCATACGAAATCACATAAGTTTAAATAATTTCGATAGCAGGTGCTTCTTAAGGCCCACAACTATCTGGTCAAAGAGCAAATTAAAGAAAATATACTTTGAACAGCCTACTTTTATGCGCTCACGTTGACCTCAACTGCCAGCCGCAAGCAGACAAGCGTAGATACGCAAACAAGCAACATAAATTTGAATAAGACACGCTGCCACAAAACGGCAGGCAGAGCAAAACTTGCAACTACCGAAATTAACGAAAAACAAGTGAGGTGCGCCCAAAAGTAGGCACAAAAAGTACTACGTACGAAACTTTTGCTGCTATCGCCATGAAAGCGAAAGACATGAAATGAAATATCTGCATTTTATGCGCTTCGCTGAAGCTCCATGAAAGACGAAGGTAAATTTTTTTCTCTTTCTGCAAATTTAGCTATGAATTGGTCAGTTGAAATGAAATCAGGAAATCATAAAAACGTGAGTTACCGGCTTTTTTGCCACAACAGGCAAATACCAACGGGCTGGGCAGTGAAAATTTATATGTGTTTGTGTGTTAAAAGCGCATATCGAACTGAGAAAAGTTCCGGGGCATTTCTAAGGTTACCGGTTTTGTCTACTTTCGCATTGCATTGTATGTGAACACGTAGCATATCTGCAGGCGCATGGACATGTCGCACAACGCAAAATGGGTTAAAAGTTCTATTTGACTATCAGTTTGCTATTAGATAAGAAAAAATTTAAAAATTTTATGGCCGCAAGAGTTAAAAGCTACTTGTGATAGCTATATGTATAACTATGTATGTGTGTTTGTATGGTTTTGTATGTATGTCAGTGCATATGTGCGTATTATTTATGCATGCCACTGATAGCACACGTCTGTGTGGCCAGCACATTAGTCCAATTGTCAAATTGTCCATTCGAAGTCATAAATAAATTCGGTTTTCATTTTCCATTTGCCAAATCTTATGCCTGCCGGTGTTTTTTGCACCACTGTAGCCGAATTGCATGCATCGATGTGCTTAAGGATAAGCAGCACGTAGTTGCTAAAACGTCCTAGAGCCAAAATTTTTTCACCTGCACTCCAACTAATATTTGAGTTTTGTAGATTTTGAAATAAATAAAATTGCCTTTTCATCACATGTGTGTACACAAACACACACACAAAGAGATATACTAGTATATATATGTAATATGTACGCACAGCCAGACAAATTCCAGTAAGTAATAAAAATTTTCAACATGCATTTGCCAACTAATTTTCCACTATAAGCTTCAGTGGTTGCATTGCTAGTAGAATTTTCATAAATTTCTTTTATATTTGTGGCCCTCACATATTTCCCTTGTGGCGGCAAACTCACACTACGTCCTTGTTGTTGCACATTTTTAGGCGTATAGTCATCTCTTACAGAATTTTTTTGATTTTCCATTTTCCTCAGAATTCACATTTCTTTCAATGCCATATATCTTTGGTCCAACTGGCATTATATGAATGCCACAAAAATATTTGTTGAGTGCAGTGTTTTCTACTGTTGGCATATCGCCTTACAGTAGGCAAAAATATTTATAGTTCAAATGCATGCTCTAAATTCCAGTGATTTCTCGGAATTGGTTTTTTCCATATTTTGTTCTATTTATAAGCGTAAATCACTCAAAGATTTAAATTAAATTTCAGTGGGAAAAGCAAAAATGTTCAAATATGATGGGAATTGAATAATATTTATTATTTTGTAATAATATTTTAAATTGTCTTTTTGGAAGTACTCATATAAATGGCTGATCTATTTCAACAAATCCATTTCGGCACAGAAACTGCAAATTTACTAGAAAATTTTTATTATCACTTGAAAGAACGTTCTTTTGCATTTACTTTTTGAAGCTTATCTCTTTCACATGTTGGACGCGGATGATATCACATCATCTTGGTGGCAAAACGACCAGCCGAAACGTGAAATTATTTGCTTACCTAAATGTTCTCTCAATAAATCCATTGTTTGATGCGCTTTCATCTTTCAGTACACAAATCGTGATATAACGTGCTGCAGTTTTGCACTAATAATACCTTTAAAGTATGTCACCTTATGACCAAAAATTGGAAAAATATTAAGACAAACTGTTCTTAGGTACCGAATATGTAGACCCCGGTACTTATTATTGACTTTTATATATAACTGAAATTGTGTATTAATGCTACTCTTATACCCTCGTAATATATACTTCAGATAACGATTTTCAAACTTCAGGCTAACTTTATGCTGGATATATTGGTCAATATTTCAGTTATCTCAATGAAAAAGGGAGAGCTTGTTTTGTTTATTCGGGATATTCGAACAACCAGCTGACTCCAGTTGGTTGGTGATTATAAGTGAGGTACCTTAATGAAACCCATGGGTGATTTAGTATGTGGCATGATAATTGTTAGGAGATAAAATCGGTCCCAACTCCATTCGGTCCCAAAATATTCGGTTACACCAACTCATTCTTACTGGTAATGGGTAATGTTTTAGATTTGTGAAAGTATTAAACGGTCGCTCTGCAGTGCAGATATATTTTTCGATGTTTCCACTGGAAATCGGCTACACGATCAAAGAAGTGAAATATAGAAAAGGTTTTTATTAGGATTATTCTTAAGGTAAGTCATAATTATGTGCTCTACAAAAGCTCCTTTATAAGTTCATATTTTGTGATCTTATGTGATAATATGTTGAGGAGTATAATTGATTTTTTTTTTTTTTTTTTTTTTTTTTTTTTTTTTTTTTTTTTTTTTTTTTTTTTTTTTTTTTTTTTTTTTTTTTTTTTTTTTTTTTTTTGAGACTGGTGATGTGATATACAGCAACATGTTGTTAAATTGTCTTACATGAGATTTATAGTCACGTGGTGTGAAATTGTACTCAATAAACGGAAACTATTTCAAACCAAGTAATTAAAGTATTTCAACGTGATCTCAAGCTGACGAACCGCCCAAACTCAGCGAGACAAAAAGTAAAGAGCGAATATTTGGAAGTGCACAAGGATAAGAGCTATGAGCTACGAAGGAAAGCTGAATGATCAGCAAAATCTCGTCTGAAAATCTTTTTATGAACATTGTCTAAAAATTTCTAGGAATACAGGGAACTTATAATCTTTTGTAGAAATAATTACTACAAAGATCAAACAAATAAACTTTTAGGATCATATAAAGTTTTGAGATTGTCAGTTGACTGACAATGTGATCAGTATGGGGAAACATGGTTCCAAGGGCCGCTAATCTACGACTTCAGACTGTTATGCAGTCAATTAACAGGTGTACTGCCGCACAGAACCGGCAATTAGCACAAAAAGCTGGACCTATATTATATAAGTGTTTTTTCAATAAAAGAAAATTAAAATAAATAAACATCGCGAAACTCTGACTTGCAAATAGCTATAAGTCCTTAAGGAATTTCTGTCCTATTTACTGATCCTACTGAAAGTGTTTGGTATTTAAAACCTTATTAAAAATTATTATAGTTTCAGAAGAGAATAACCCAATGAAAATTCCGTGACCACAGGAGAAAGTGTATTTTACAAATTGTTTGATAAATATCTCTTAAAAATATACCCTTTTCTTTTCAAAACACGTAAACGATTTAGTTATAACTTATACATATATCTCGTTTCATAAGTTATTTGATGTCACAAAGATAATTTGATATTAATGTGGGTTGAAAACAAAGAATGAAGAAAGCATTAAAAGTAGAAAATCTGGAAAGTAAGATGAACAAATAATAAGATCTAAATATTGAACCGAGTGCTATAAGAAACAAGGAAAAAAATTAAAAGTGCTGAAATATTAAACCAGGAATGTTAAGCGAGCGAAATGATATAAGAAAGAACGCAGGCAGGTCTAGTGAGAGAAATAATTGAAAAATACAATTTAAAGCCATATAAAATGTCATGCGATTTACGAAAAACATCAAAAAATACATTTAAACTTATTTTAGGGAATGTACGCAAAATATGCTGCCTACTTACAGGCGTAATGCATGTTAATTTCACAATGCATGTTTCGCTCGTATGAAATTGAAAAAACAATGGCAACAATAACCAAAATGAGAAAAAATAAGACTGGCTAACCAGTAAACGACACAATGATATTGCCAATTTTGGTGGTGGAAACGGAAGTGAAGTATATTTATTTGGTTCATTGCAACTATGTTTATATACAGAGGAATGTAGTATATAAAATATGCCGCTTTGTTTCAGGTGATTTTTAAATAAATACATTTTTTTTATGGTTTCTTTTATTAATTTTTGAAGTGAGTTTTTTTTTTTATTTTTTATATAAAGTTTTTTTTACTACATTTGCATGTATCTTTTTACTTTTTTTAAGTTTTCAACTTCACATTTTTTTTTTCACCGCCTTGTTTATCATTTAACTGTTAAAACGTGTACGACAATTGCAATGCCAAAGGCGATACTTGCAATTTATCAATAAATGTTGGCAACATTTGCAATAAAAGCCAGCTGCTCTGGCATGTGAAGGTGAAATATGACATACAGATATACAACAACGCTAAAAAAATGAAGGTGAAATAAATATGTTAAAAAACTATGAAAGCATTTGCGATGAGTAGGAGAGAGTAAATGTGAGAGTGGTAAGGAAAGTGGCAGAGATATAAGTGATGAAGCAAATAGTAGGGTTGTCCAGTGTTGCTAGGGAAATTTATTGGTAAATGTCAGCTTTTGCTATGTCTGCTGGTTAGTGGAAGGTAAGACTACCGAGTTGTTTCATCCTCAGCTTTGCAAAGGCTGACGTGAGCGGTTATGTGTGCCCCGTTTTGTTAGTTCAGCGGTCTTACAGTTTCCAGCAATTTCGCTATGACCAGGCAACAAAACGAGTAACATGATACAATTCTAGTGAGAACAGATACTTCATGACTAACTTCAAGTGAACAGCAGCATCTCTGAGTCTTAGAGCGGCAGCAATGCACCTGTCGAGCATCAGAGCTGCCGCTAAGAGCCGCTCGTTGGACCCGTTCAAGCTTCTTAGTGAGTGTAATCTTTTCGAGCACTTTGTACTATATGAATAAAACTAAGTATATTATTGGTTTCGTAGAGCCAAAACACAACCTTTCATGGGAGTTCCCACTTTTTCCCTAAAACTCGTCTACAATATTTCTCTCCATCAAGAAATTCTAAAAGAAATTAGGCAAAAATGGAAATACAAACTTTTGAAAACTGACATCTCTTATTCAATATTATTGTTAACTACTCACCATAGTGCGGTGAAATGCACATAAAGCCGTTAAAAGGACAATACCACGCCGACTTTTCCAAAACTATCTCAGAAAAAGTTTATAAAACATGTTTAACTACTCATCATACTATGGCCAACAGGCTAAAAACTCCGAATCTCAAATACTTTTACAGAATATTAAGACTTTTAAAATCAATAGTCAAACACAATATTATTAATTAATCATACTGTGGTGGGAAAGTTCTAAACGTTTTGAGAAAAAGATCTGAATTTTTAGTAATATTATGGTGCTGAAAATAAGTAATCAAATTTCATCATAATCGTAAATAAATTAACTCACCATGACATGGTGAAATTCTTCGAAACTCTCTGAGACAAAATTTTATATAACAAATATTATAATTTTGATAGTAAGTCATAAAATATCACCAGTTAGGTAAATAATTAAACTCACCATGCTGTGGTGGAAAGCTTCGAAACTCTTAGAACCGAAACTATCTTCTCATAAATATTTTCATTTTGACAAAAGATCAACAAAAGCCCGCTATTATTAGCAATTCAACTATTATTAACTCACCATAACAAGGTGAAAAAGTTAAAAAAGTTTTGAGACAAATTATATTTTAAGAAGTATTATTATTTTTAAAATAATTTATGAAATAACATAATTGACGGAAGTTAATTTATTCACCACACCATGGTGAAAATTTTTCAAACTCCTAAACACGGTTTAAGACTTTTTAAAGAAAAAACTAGTAGTAGTCTAGTTACTAATAAAACTATTTCTAAGTAGGAGCCAAAGCCTTAAAAAATTAGTCTCACCCTAAAGCTCATACAAATATATAATAGTATATTGTGGCTGTTGCCACTTTTGTGTCAAAAAAATATTAACCTCAAGATTTTTTGTTATTTTATTAAGCGTGTTTGTGCTTTTAGGGCGTGGTGTGGGCGCATTGACTGACATGGCTTTTCGATTTGCAGACAAAAAACAAAAGGAATTACACTTTTTACAAGGCCATGCGCAGTTTCTGAGTAAGTGTGTGAGCTACCGCTGGCATTTTGGCAAACTAAAATGTGTTTTTTTAGAGTTTCACTTATTTATATATGTATATATATTTATATATATGTGTGTAAGTATGTAAGAACACGGCGCGTACCTTCTCCATGACAGCAAGCAAAGATGTTGATTTTGGACATTTTTTTTTTTGACTTTCTAGAATTTTATAAAAGTTCATTTTTGTATTTCCGACTGGCACATAAATCATGTTGGAGCTAAAATAGGAAAAATATGATAAAGAATTAAAATTAGCTGTGGAAAACTTTCGTTTTCGAAAAACTTAGAATTATTTGACTGAAATAAATGAATGAAATGAAATTATTGAATCATTTTTGCAAGGAATCGAGATAGTAATTCAAAAAGTACAGACATAGCACTAAAAAATATTAAAATCCCGGAATTAAAATATTTAATAAATCATTTTAGATACATTTTAAAAGAAATAAAAATAATTCTTAACAAAAAAAAATAAATAATAAAAATCTTTCACCACAGTCATCGCTATCCCATTAAGAACCTCGCAGCACGCGCTATTTATCGCCACTCCGAACTCAATGCACCGCAACGAAAGTGTTTCAATCAGCCGACCAATAACTTCAGCGCCTCATTGTCTATCAGCCACTAAGAATTCCAACGCTTCTACGCTCAAGAGCTCGGCATACAGCACTTTTATTTGAACAATTCTGCGCTTCCACTCTTTGTCGGTTTTTTATAAGCAATTTTTTTCACCACCATTTATTTATTTTTTCCCTTTCTTTGGCCATTTTATTTGTGTTGCTTTTGCTGTGCAAATGAAAAGTAATTTTTAACTAGCAATTCGTGTGCACTAAAAGTTTTTCACTTAAAAATTTGACGCAGCGGGTAAAAACAATTTCGTCTCGTTTCATTGCATTTTTGCATCAGTTGAGGTTGTTGTGCCGCAGTTGCTGTTGTTTGGTTGGCTGGTTGCTGGTTGCTGGCACAGCAGCAGGCTTGGTGTACAGTTGTGCGCGCGCAATCAATGTTTTATTTATTTACTTTATAAGCAGACAGGCAGACTTTTATTGAAAATGAATTGAGTTGAGGCATTAAAGTAGTAGTTGTGCGTGTTTTTGGCACACTTTCGTTGTAGTTGTTGCTTTTATTGGGTTATTGAAAGTTGTTTGTGATAAATTGTTGTCAATGAGCAAATGGGAGGGAATATACTTAATTTTGGTAGTAACTTTGGTCATTTAGTGGAATATTATTAGTCGTAAATCACCATACTGTGGTGAAATTATTCGGAACTCTCTGAGACGAAATTATGTTTACTTAGTATTATGATTTTGAATATTAATATTTAAATAGTGCTTTTTTAGAAAATAAACTATTATTAATTCACCACATTGTGGTGGAAAAATTCGAAATTCTCTGAGAAAAAGTTTTAAGAAATGTTAAAATTTTTAGAATAAAATATTGTTTTCATAATATTAAGATTTGTCGTGCCACTTTTTTAATATTATTATTATTAACTCACCACACTGTGGTGAAAAAGTTCAAAATATTTTATAAAAGTATGTGTTAAGAAATGTAATAATTTTTAAAATAAATCATTATTTGAAAGCATTTTCTGAACAAATTAATTCACCATATATTGGTGAAAAATTTCATAACTTTCTAATAGGAAGTTATGTAAGTTATAGTTAAAAAATATTATAATTTTGAAAGTGAATTGTTAAATACCAACAGTGTGGTAAATAATTTTAACTCACCGTACTGTGGTGAAAAAGTTCCAAACTCTTTTAAACTAAATTATGTTTTCAAAAATATTACGATTTTGACAATAAGTTATCTAAAGCCGCTATTGTAACAATTGAACTATTATTAGTTCACCAAAATGAGGTGAAAAAGTTCGAAACTCTCTGTGCGAAAGCTGTTTTTTTTAGGAGTATTACAATTTTGATAATAAGCCAAAAATTCCATCAAAACTCAATGAAAAATAGTTATATAAGTTATATTTAATTGAAAAATATTATAACTTTTGATAATAAATAATCAAATATCATCAGTGAGGTAAATAATTAAATTCGCCGCAGTTTAGTGAAAAGTTCGAAGCTTCAACAGGCGATCTTAGCTTTTTCGAAACACTTTTGTTTTGACAATAAATTATCAAAAGTTGCTATTGTAGCAATTTAACTATTACTAATTCACCATAATGATGTATAAAAGTTAGAAAATGAATTTTAAGAAATATTAGGTTGTCAAAAAAATCACTGAATTGGTCGAAAGAGACCGGCACAGTAGCAGCCGTAGCATCGGTCAAGAGCTGGGCATGAGTCATCAAACTGTTATAAACCATTTGAAGAAGCTTGGAGTCACTAAGAAGCTCGATGTATGGGTACCACACGAATTGACGCAAAAAAACATCATTGACTGTATCGAAGCATGCGAATCGGTTCTGAATCGCAACAAAATCGACCCGTTTTGGAAGCGTATGGTGACTGGCGATGAAAAGTGGGTCACTTACGATAACGTAAGGTGCAAACGGTGGTGGTCGAAAAGCGGTGAAGCGGTGGGATTATCAGGCAATAATCCACTATGAGCTGCTCCCCTATAGCCAAACGCTTTAGTGACGCGCCACAAGCTCCGCGAGCTCGGATGGGAGGTTCTTTTGCATCCACCGTATAGTCCGGATCTTGCACCAAGTGATTACCACCTGTTTCTGTCCATGGCGAACGCGCTTGGAAGTCTAAAGTTGGCCACAAGAGAGTCCTGTGAAAATTGGCTCTCCGAGTTTTTTGCCAATAGGGAAGCGAGCTTCTATGAGAGGGGCATTATGGGGCATTGCTTGAATCGCATTATTATAACCAATTTTTTGACAATCTATTATTGTACAGGAGTCCACTTAATTAAGTCAACTATAACTTTGTCTACGTTGAATTTGTGAGTTAGTTAGTTAGTCAATCAAATCTTAAAAAAATGCCTTTTTCCTTCGAGTTTTTCAGTCGTTGTTGGTTTCAAAACCAAATTAAAACTTCCATTTTGCAAACATATAACGAGAATTAAGTTCGGATGGATTTGGACCAACGTCCGGCGTCAGTAATACTTCAACAGCGTCTAGTAAAAATCTGACAGAATTACAACTTTCATATATCAATTCACTTCAATTCACTTTACTCATATACTTCTATATTGTCGAGCAGTTCGTAGTTCAATAATTGCAAAGCTTAAAACTGAAATCATTTCACAATAAATTTGTAAAAAAAGTATAATCTAGCAAAAGTAGCCAAAATCCGTTATTAAGCGAATAAATCGACTTATTGTTTATTAAGTGCCTTTTTGCGTAAATCCAATAAATATATAAATTTTGCTTTTAATTAATTAATAGTTTGCGATTTTCAAAACGTACCGAAGTTATTTTGCCAATGATTTGTGTCTTTATTTTAATACTTCATAAAGTTTTTACAAAAAATTTTAATGAACCACTTGTTGGTGTTTATTGCTTACAATGTTTTGCCCATACAGCCACTTAAAGCTTTTATACTGGAGAATTATACACCTAACTTCAAAGTTTTTATAAATGATATGCAGGGCTTATTAAACAATTTTTTAAAAGTTGTTTTTTACAGATAATAACTAGACAAAGGTGGGAGAATCAGAATATATAAATATCATTATCACACACAAAAATTATTTATCACACCTTGTGATAAAAAGCACCCGGAAATTGTAAGTAGAACGAAAAATACTTAATTACTCATCAATTTTATCACATTCAAAGTAATACACACAAGATGCAACACAATTGTGTAAACGATTTTTCCAGAGACCTTGAGACACCTTACACAAGCGCTTTTTCGGAATTGTCTTCAGAACTTCTTATTGACCGTCTGTTAGTCGGCAGTTATATTGCTCTTCGTGAATATGGGATCGAAATTCGCATTATCCAGCATGTCCAAAGCGACCTGTTTACGGTATTCTTTAAAAAAAAAAAAAAAAAAATTCAGCATAATCGCGAACGCGTTTCATACCCTAAATATCCAAAAATATCATCCGAACGGACTTCTGAAAGATGTCGAGCTCTCTTGACATCTCTTTTATACTTGCTTGACAATTTTTAAGCACCATATCACTTTTTAATATCAATTGAAGAGGCCGAAGGTCGTACAGAACGAGTCATGCCTCAACGATCTTTCGACCAGCTTTGAAGGCTTTGTGACACTCGCAGGCTTGTGTTTTTGATAAAGCTGAAACACCGTAAGCCTCTTGTTCACAACAATTAAACAGCTGCTGTTAACAAACTAGTTACCAGATCGCGCTCATGTTTGGCAGTTCTACTAACTTAGCAAAATACATTTATTTTGAAAAATGATTTTCTGTCATAATATTTTTATGTTTGCTTAGGACAGTCCAATACAAAAATACGTCGATTCCTTGCAGCGTTGTCACTTCTTCGAATCACTTTCAATTAAAGAGCTAGTTTTAAAACAAACAAGGTTTTGATAAGCTCCAGGAACTTGCCATTTCTTCTTAGACTGTTGATCTCCGGTTGTGTTTTTCTTTACAATATCTAAGATCTAAAACTACCCAGAAAAAAATATTTCTCGTGGAATATTACGCTAAGTCGGGCCAAAAATAATGCTTACAAAAGGGAAAACTATCATTGAATTCGCATAAAAATTAAAGAAAGACGAATAATATGCCGTACTTAAGATAATATATTGTTGGGTTGCATAATTACTAGCTAGGTAGATAAATAGTTTCGGACAGCCATTCGTATTAGAGAACCAGTAATTAATCCATTAACCCTATTTTGCTAAATTAAGTTGGCGATCGATTTACAATAAGAAATAAAAAACAATAATCTTATTTTACTGTAATAATTCTTAATCGGATTCAAATCGAGTTGAAACTGGAATTCGATTCTGTGTATTGTAAATTTGGCTGTGTCTTACTATTCCGGTTGTTGTCCAGGCTGTTAATTTGGTTGCGTGCACTGATATAATGGCAATCGCCCGATGAATTTTGATCATTAAAATAAATATAATATGACGAACAGAAGCAAGTATAAAAGCTGATTTTCAATCGAACTTATCGTTATTCGATTAGCCGGCTGTGCGAAAGGCAAAAAAGTTTTTGCAATGGTGCCAAAAGCTATTAACTCTATCAATTAGTTAATTGTTAGAAAGTGTATAGATAACTTTTTTTTTAGTCCTTTTAACTAACAGTCTACACTAGCTTTGAAAAGCCTTTTTTATATTTAGTCAATTAGTTAATAGTAAGAACAATAGATATAATAAAACTACTACGAGCAGCCTAAAGATATATGTATGGTATATTATTTTAAGTGATAAAATATTCTCCCAATACAAAATCAATGCCGATGAACCTTGAACTAGAAGAACTTTCTTAAAATTTGCATTTATTGGTCAATTCACATACAAATATATTTTTCCTTTTGGCGATGAAACAAACTATTCAAAGGGATATTAACTCAATAAACCCAAGATAGCAAAGTTTTTTTTATTTATTTTAGTAATAATGGTTGATATTTTGGGCGGATCTTTCAGTTGTCAATAGTTTCCGACTCTAAAAACTACAGGTCAGAGAGGTTAATGATCATTTAGTTTAAAAATCCACTGAGTTCTAAGAAATTATAATCCTCGATACTTTTCCTAAGCCTCTTTCCTTGTTATTTAATATTTTTTTGACAATGGACAGAACTCTCTCACAAAGCACCGCATATCAAAAGAAAAACTGAAAAACATTCTTAGCAAATATTTCAAGTATGTGCAACATTCCTTTGCAACAAATTTCATTTTAATAATTTTAGCTGCGCAAATCGAAGAAAAACTAGCACAAAAACAATAAAAAGTAGAAAGGGAGCTGAAAAATGGAAATTATTTTAAAGTACCGAAACATAGAAGTTGGCAACGCGTCAAGCTGCAACTGTAAATATAACGAGTGGCAATAATTTATGTGCAACAAAATATTCTAGTGACCATAGAAACCAACAATGAAGAAAAAACAACAGCTACAACAACAACAAAATTGAATAACAACAGCAAACGCATGCACAAATAAGCCAGCTGCAGCATGCTCGCTGTTGCATGCAACAAACGCTGGCATACAGCCCGTCAAGCGGTGAATAATATAAAAATGTAACAGGATAAAAGTGCAGGGAGTAAGAAACTGGCGAAAAATGCAAAAACAGAGAGTGGAAAAATTCTTCAAAAGTAACAATCGCAGCGGGCGTGTTGCAGTGCCACTGAATTTTTGAAATGTCAAATATATATTTATTTTTTTAACTTTATTTATTTTTTTTTCTTTTTTTGAATTTTTTTTTTTTTTTTTTTTTTTTTTTTTTTTTTTTTTTTTTTTTTTTTGGAATTTTTTTTTCTTACTTTCGGTCAACTCGAACTTTATGTTATTCTAACTCGTTCGCCAGCTGCATGCCACGCCCCTACAGCGCAGTTGTAACTTCCGCCGCTGCAGCACTGCCAAGTTACCTATTTGCTTTGCATACTTGAGGGCGCACAAGCCCCTTATATATTATGCACACTTGAGCATACGGCTTTTGCAAAGCGGAAGGACATACACATACCATGCTACCACAATAAAAACAACAAATTATAAAAAATATAAAATTTTATCACACACACGCACACATACAGTTAGTTGTATGAGTGAAAACGCAAAGAAAGTTGAAATAATTTCTATAAGTCATAACTTGTTATTTACTTTATTTCGTTGCGCATATGGGAATTCGACTTAGCCGCACCATACGGTATGCAACAGCAGGAAGTTCACAACCACAACAAAAACAAAGGCGAAAAAACAACAACAACCAGCAACCAAATGTAAGGGGACCAAGCCGAAAACAAGACTGCTCGTATATGTTGCATGCATGAATGAACTGTTGCATTGCGCTAAAGAGTCAAATATTGTAGCAAAAGGTAGATAGTAGAAGGCTACCAAATAATTGCTAGAACAAAAAAATATTTCTAAAAATTCTCAAGTTTCTTCTTCTTCTAAAGTCTTTCAACGTAGAAAAAACAACACACACATACACATACAAACAATCTAGGGGCCTCACACACATGTAAAACTTTGCGCAAACAAATTGAAAATGAAATCTACTTTGAGTTCGAGCACTCATACTAGGCAGCAGTAGTTGCAAGCCCTTGCGTTCAACACGACTACTTGAGTTAGTACGGTTTTAGCTCTAAAGTTATGGCTTTTTGATTTTTTCGTATGTTTGTAGCACAGTTTCTATATTTCGTCTTCTTTCTGTTATTTTGTTTACGTTGGAAAAGTTTCGTAACAGCACTTGGTTACCTCTAGTAGTTTTTATTTTTTTTTCTTACTGGTCAAATATTAAAAAAAAAAAAAATATATATATATATATACAAATATTAAAGTATTGGTATGCATGATTGACCAGCCATTTCATTAGTGTTGAGGTTTATTAAAACATAATATTTTAGATTTGCATGTTTATAGCACGAAATGCCATTTTTTAATTTTGAGAAATTATTTTTGTGGGAGGTATTTGTTCTAATAATGCGATTTTTTGCATTTTCAGTATACATTATTCTTATATCAAAGTGAAATATCTAACTAAATTTGGTGATCTCTTCTTTACAAATGCGAAAGTTATGACCTGAAATAGCATTTTTGAACAATTGTTTGTATGGGAGGCATTTTTTACTGTAATCTAATTTTATTGATTTTCAATATACACATTTCCCATATAATAACCAAACATTCCACCGATTTTGGTGCTCATATCTACGTAAATTTTAAAGTTATAACCGTAAATACCACTTTTGAATGAAAATTTGTACGGGAGGTATGAGCTATTGTAATCCGATGTTGTTGGCTTTGAGTGTACAACATGTCCTTATAAAATGTAAATATCTTGTCAAATTTGATGTTTTTAGCTCTATAAATATGAAAGTTTTAACCCAAAAAAATATTTCGTACCAATCGGTTGTAATGCTGGTATGTAATTTAATAAACCAATCTTGTTGTTTTTCAGTTATCAATATTTTTATACAAAAACTAAACACTACACGGAATTTCGTGATCTTATCTGCATAAATGTTAAAGTTATTACCCGAAATACCATTTTTGAACAACAAGTTGTATGGTAGGTATGTGCTATAGTAATTAAATTTTTCCGATTTTCAGTATACTTTGACTATATATAAAACATTATTATCACATCAAATTTCATGGTGTTAGCTACGTAAATATTAAAGTTATTATCCGAAAACCCAATTTTGAAAAATAAATTGTATGAGGGGGTATATGTTATAGTAAACCGATTTTGCTGTTTTTTGGTATTCTTTGTTCATATATAAAAGCAATCAAACTCACAAATTTTCGTACATTTATTTACATATTTATAAAAGTTCTAGCACTAAGTGCCGTTTTTGCACAATCTTTTATGTGGAAGATAAGTAATCTAGTGTTCAAAGCGCATTTATTTTCATTTCCTTCTGATTTTCATATAAAAAGTGAAAATTTTTCGCAGTGTAAACTACTTTAATATCACAACTACAATTCAATATCCTATTTTCTGAAAACGTGTTTGCCTGGAAAGTTTACTTAAGAGTATTACAATCGTGAAATTTTTTCAAAAAATACGTTTTTCTATTATTACTGCTATAAACGGCAATGACTTACATCGCTTCCAAGTCATTTAGTCTACACAAAATTGAGGTCAGTGCAACTGTTGCTAATTTTAAAAATTTTTCCCAACGCTTTCGCTTATATCTGTATTCAACAGTTTTCTAACACTAAAGCGAACCACATTACCTTCATTAGCTTTTAACATCAAAGCTCATTTCCACCTTTTTCCTGTGTTACCTGCCAAATCCAACCTTAACCTGCTTAACTTTCACCTAAAAAGCGGAAGCTTCTTTATATTATCACCTAAACGCTGACATCTTGTCTGCGACACACATTTTTCAAAGTTTCCTTTTTACTATTTTAACATATTTTAGTAATTTTACATGTTTAGCGGCAACAAGTCTGTAAGCGCTGTCAGCCACGCACAGACACAAGCATAAAATTGTCAGCAAATTAGCATACTTATGGGCGCTTATAACTATTTATACGTAATTTTTGCTAGCCCTTTTGCATTTTGTACTTTTTACTTTGCACACGCTGCATTTGACAACATTTTCGGCTGCTCAAAGCAAGCAAATTTTTTTAAAAAAAGTAAAACTAAACGCAAGTCCCGCACAAAGTCCAAAACTCGTGTAGCAAACTAATCTGCAAAATTTTCTCGACTAATAATCATTTTCATGCACTTTGTACCGATTTCGTAGATATGTCCATATTTCGTGCCGAAGTTGGCGCTTAGTTTTTATTTCCATGCAAATTCATTTTTTATTTTTACCATACTTTTTTCCTTTCAGTTAGTTTTTGTGCGCTTTAACATGCCACACTGGCGATTTTGTGCAGTTTCGGCGAAAACTTTTTGATTCTCGTGTTGTACACAGTGGTCTGTTTAGAACAGTTTAGCGTGTCTACTTCCGTTAGTATTTTTGTTGTTGTTGTTTTTGGTGAACACTTTCAAAATTAACCCGTTTTGTGGAGTAAATTATGCACTTTGCGTTTAAAGGCTTAATTTTCATTAGATAAGTTAATAATCTGGTGTTAATAACCGATAATCATCGTTTGAGCTGGCGTTTGGTTAGGAATATGAGTTACTAATTAGATGGGAAGTTATATAAGTTTGGGAGTTTGATTAATGTCAAATTCAATACTTAAGTTGAGTCAAGTTTCATTCCTTTTTGATATGGCTATCAAGAGTTCTTACCTCAATTTGCGCTAGTACTAAAATTATGAGAAACCTTAACATTTAAAGTGTTATCCTTTTTAAATTAGGAAATCCATGAACTCTTTATGAACACAGTAAATATTAATTAACAAGCGACGATCTGCTGTCCTTAAGGTAGCAGTAGCTTCTTCGGAATGCCTCCTATGACAATACCAGTCGTCGCACCTTTCAGCAGGAGGCATTCCGAAGAAGCTATTCACAAATTGTGTGTACAGCGCTGGTTAAGGAGTGCCCACCCTCGTTATCAATGACATTGAATAATTTTGTGATGAGCTTAGTATGGGTGCCAGGCCACAGCGGAGTCTCAGGAAAGTGTAATGGTAATGAGCTGGCAAGGAAGGTTACTGCTATCAGGGGAACGAGTTGGTGCTCTCCTCTACTTGTGTGTTCTACTGCTGAGTAACCGGGCTTCCCAGGAGCTTAGTCAGCACAGAGCTGATGCACTGTCACAAAAACTTTGGAACGAGGCCATTCTAAAGGGATCCAGTGAGTTTTTAAGCATACTTTAGGCTCCCCTACCTCTAGTTGTGGGGTTCTTTCAAAAAACCGCTGTGGCGGTTATCGAATTAACAACGTTCGTGCTGTAAATTTGAGAATTTTACCGGACGACAGATGCAGAAGCTATTTGGAAGGAGATGAGGCGAAAGCATCTTAACACTGCATTCTTCATTGTCCCACTATTGCAAATCAAGTTTTAAACATTTTCGTGCTCATATTTTTTGTTACCCCACCGAACTAGTGGGAATAGTAAATAAACACCTGCCCAACAAATTTGTATTGGCGACTAGACACTTTGTTGACTTATAAGATCGAATACAGGAATTATATTTTTATGGATTCACAAAGGACTTCATGTTCAATTTCGATCTTTATAGTAGCAATTAAACCTAACCTAGCCTAGATAGATAGGTAGAGAGACAGAAAAATTGAGGCTTCCCACTGTGACCTATGGTCAAAAAGGTTCAGCATTCTGAATAATTCCAGAAGCCTGCTAGACGGGACTTAAGTCATGTGATCCCTGCCCACGTAGATAGACTCTAGGGCCTTGAGTCTGCTTGAGCAAATTGCTCGGCAATCTAGAATCATGTGTTCTGGTGTTTACTGTTTCATGTCGCAGAACCAGTAGTTTGAGGAAAAGACTACGCCTTAATAGGCGGAATCTTTCTAGGGAAAGGTTTATCATTTCATTAAACCATGCAAGATTGTAACCTTCCAGAATTAGCTTGGCATGGCTTATTCCTGCTTACTGCTGCCAATGCTTTCTCTACCCACTCTTTCCTTTCCTGTTCGATTACCAGGTGCAGCGATGTAAGCTCCGGCATGACGGTTGAGCAAGTGTGCATTGCCCGTAAAGCGCAGACACTGGCGACCCTTTGCAGTTTCAATAGTTGAAGGCCTACCGAAGACAACACTGCCTTAGATGCCCAGGCAACCACTCCATAAGTGACAATAAACTGTGGTATACGGACATCTCATAATAGCTGGCTTGCAGTCGTAGGAACGGCAATTTAGGCGTCTGCATGTTATGAGTACCAGCTCCACCGTAAAGTTAAATGTAATGTGAGGCCAAGGAATTTGACTTGTTTAGAAGCCTGCAACACCCTACCACCGATCCTATATCCATCTACATACTGGAGCCGAAACTTTCCTTTTCTCCAAAGTTTGATATTTTGGATATATGTTTCCACGATTTTTGAACCAATTTTTAGAATATGCTGAAGATAAATTTGGAACACAGATGTCCACTCTTAAAATATGTTCAACAGTTGTCAGTTTTGAAAATTCATACTTCTGGAAACATCCCAATAAAGCTTTGTCAACATTTGTCTGATAAAATTGGCACTAATTTCTCTATAAGGCCTTAGATTGGTCTTTAGTGCTGTTACAAAAGGTTGGAGCACAAAATGTTACTCATCCGTAGGGTAAAGTACTTGTGTACCGAAAAGTTTCGAGAAAGAAATTAGAAATTAAAAAGAAAATTGAGGAATAAATTTTCCTATTGAGCCACAACAACAGAGTGGCCATGTGAGTCGGTGCGCAAGCGAGCTAGTTCAGCAGTTTTTGAGTTATAGATCTCAAATTTCGCACACATAATTTCCCCCACATCAAACAAAATCAAGTCCTTGCATGCAAAACTGTTTGATTTAACCATCTTCAGGAAATTTGCATTGGCTTTTGTTCAAGGCAACACTACCATCTTCAAACATATTGTTTAGATCGGAATATTATGGTATATAGTTGTTATACAAGCTGAACGATCCAGTTCCCTGATGAAAAATGTAATGCTGTCTGACTCCTTATAAGAGATACCATGGTAGTTGCTCTTTTGACTTTTATGAAATTTTAGATAAATATCTATGTTACTTCGAAGTTTTTCTAGCAGCTTAACATTTTTAATATGACGCGCCGCCAATTAGTGTTAAAACAAGCAGATACCACTTTAGATGCCACTTTCTGAAGGATATTATTCGTAAGGCAAAACAAACAAGCTTTCTAAAAAAAAAAAAGATTGTCAGAATCAAATTAATCGGTCCCACAAGCTTACTCCTGTCAAACATAACCTTTCCATCTTTGACCTACAATCTGGGAAAACTCACACATTGCGTATATACTATTCCACCCACCTTACAAGTGACTGCGATCCCAACTTGCCTTGTCAACCTTTGAAGTTCACAACTCCAGTGCGTTTGATGTCGCTTGTTTAAAGTACAAACAAATTGTTTGGAGACCTCAACAAATACACACATGTACACAAACATACATGCGATAGAGAAAAGGCTCATGCCCACACACAAATAATAAACATGCGTGCCGGTTTCTTTGTCAAATATGAGCCCCTTTTTTGTTATATTTTCCGAACGAGTTTGTTAGTTGTGCTTTTCATTGCCACTTGCCTCACTCACAAGCTTTTTGTCCGCAGGCTGACTTTGTTAACCGCCCTGCGACATGCACATATAAGTATGATATACCTATGCTATAGTTAACGGAGTGGACCGTTGCATCTCTGTGGACCGACCACCTGTCAAGGTGCTACAAACAACAATTCCATTTAGTAACTCCGCTTGTGACTGACGCTTGCTGGGAATTTGTGATGAGAAGGAGGTAAGAGTGGCGAGTCAAAGGCAAATGTGTTAGATGACTTCATATGCCTTGTTTGCGATATGAGGTACATGTATATATATTTCTTCTAATTTTTTAACAAAAGCTATCGAATTTCAATTTTTTTTTCTTTACTTTCAAATTTCAATTTACCTGAGCAGGTCTTAAGATGATTCCAATCGCTACCGCGGTGGAATTTGGATGGAGCCTTTTACGCAGACGCAGCTGAAAAATTTCCCCCGGGCCCGGTTTGAACTCAATGCCAGCAAGAGTCAGAAGGATACGAAGCAACCCTGGTGCAAGGCATAGCTCCACTGATTACAATCTTATACGGAAACTCACCGATCTAAACGGTGTTAGATCTCCGAAATAACAGCTGATGGCCGAATAAAATCCGGGTCAACTCCAATAACGTAGAACAGGCTCTTGGGAATTTCTGATCTTAAAAGTCGGTTATAAAGGCCGCAAGAAGCGTTGTCGTCCTCTATGACGAATACTTCAGGTCAAGTTAAATTGAACCTACATGTGATCTTACTAAGGACCGTTATAAGCTGACCTAACAATTGCTTTGAGATTTAGATAATGATTGAGAGAATAAATTTTTTGACATTAACTTTGATTGCTGACCCGCTTTGTTCAAAATTACTCGAACGATTAACAGAGTTGACCTAATTTTATAAACACACATTTTTCATTTATTTATTAAATAAGATACATTTTTGAAAAGAAAAAAAAATTATGAAAACTCGCGTTTTTTCTGACTGCATATAACATTTTGATATAGAAGCTACTTTAGCTAACGAAACAGCGACGAAAAAATAAAATTAAATATTAAACTAAAAATTTGTATGCCCAAAAATATATAATACATTGTCTAAAAAGTCTTGCGGTATTTTTATTTAATTTTCAATTGTTCGTAAAATTTTTTTTCATGACTCATGCCCAGCTCTTGACCGATGCTACGGCTGCTACTACCAATTCAGTGATTTTATCGCAATTTTCGACGACAGGCCTTCCGGAGCGTGGCGCATCTTCGATCACCTCTACACCAGAACGAAAACGTTGAAACCATCGTTGTGCAGTGGAAATGGAAACGGTATCGGGTCCGTAAACTGCACAAATTTTATTGGCGGCTTGAGATGCATTTTTGCATTTATCGTAGTAGTACTGTAAAATATGGCGTATTTTCTCTTTATTTTGCTCCATGTTTGCGACGCTATAACTCACGAACGACTTAGGAGAAACGACAACCAATCAAACACGTGTTAGCGCGTGAAATGTGCTTTCCAAAAAGTTATAACATGACCCGATGCGACGAATAAAACTAGAACTACGCGCTCTCAGCGCCAACTGGCGAAAATACCACAAGACTTGTTTGACAACCTAATATATACCCTACTTCATAATGATTAAAAACTTTTCCTTTATACTATATAATTCCACGTAAACCGTTTTCTATATAAACAAAATATATAGTAATACAAATTACAAATTACAGCTGAAAGAATATATATGTAGGTGAAAATATAAATGAATAAAAATGCTGCAATATTCATCATATTGAATAGTCATCTCAATAAATAGAATTTTATTACTACAGAATCAAACCCTTCAGGAAAATTTATTGCTTCCCAGTAGTATATAAATCAACTTCCACTTTCCTGTTATTGGTTGTCAACCATTTTATAAAAATTAAATTATATTTTTCTCCAGTTCTTACCACTTATCTGTTTTGAATGTTTGTATTATTGATTATATAGTTAGCCATGAAGTTTGTAGCAGGGTTTTACAACCACGTCAAGTGATCTAGGAAAATTTCGCAAAATCACCGATCTTGAAAATTTTCAGTTTGTTAAAAAGAGAATCAGACGCATACTTTGTGATATAAATATTAAATTTTCACAAACTCTTTGATTTTTAATTTTTGTTTTTTTTTTTTTTTTTTTTTTTTTTGTGTTAAAGTTATTGATGGTTGAAATTTAGAGCATGATAGAATTGTAGAATTATTTTCTCATAAACTACTGCAGATAAATCGATGAAATTTTGTGAAGTCAAAAAAAGATGCTCGTGCTGTATAATAAATATTTTTTCATAGTCTTTTGTCTAAATAATAATATTTTACATAATTTTTTACTAAACAATTGAAAAATTTGATGTGTTCTTCACGCTAAAAAAAAAACTGAAAAGTATGTGACACATTTGTTGGGAAAAATTCTATTATAAAAAAATATATTCCTTTGTTATAGCTGACGTTTATGCAAAACTTGCTGAAATCTCGCGCGTTGTCTATTATAGTTTGACATCTTTCATGGCAACTTGTAAATTAATCTTCAACTTATTCCGCAGAAATCGATATCCTGGAATGTTGTAGTAACCGAACGAAATATTTTGTTGATGCATTCTCTTTTAAGCAGACCAAAAAAAAAAAAAAATAAGCGAACTACTAGCACTTAGCTACTTAAGTGGTTACATGGATTTCCTCGTGTAAAAAACAGCATTTTTCAACAATTTTTTACTATAAAAAATTAAATATTTTATTAGAATTTCTTACAATCACACACTATTAACAAGGTGAAAAATTCTGAAATTTTTAGAAAACAATATTTTAAACTGCGTCGTTGCGACGCCATTTCTGGTGGAAAAAACGATACGTTGGTAGTACAACTCCTTACATGATCACTTCTAGTGAAACACATAGGTGTTTTAGTTAAAAAATTAACTTCTAAATTGGACGAATTAAAAAAATACTGAAAATTTTATTTTTGTTAGACATTTAAAAAGTATTTAAATTTCAGTGAAAATGTCGTTTACTCGAATTTTTTTTTTTTTCAAATTGTTGTAATCGCTGATAAAGCGTTCGTTCAAGTCTCTCAGAATTATATTTTAAAGACCTGTGAACCTAAAATTTCACGAAGATTGGTTAAGTGATTCTGGAGAAATCTTGCCAACCAACTTCAAAAACACAGTTTCGAGGCTGTATCTCCAAAACTATTACTCGAATCAACTTTAAAATTTAGGACGGGACGTCGTAGAATATAAAGGGCAATAAAAAATTCGATAAATTTTAAATCGATAAATTTTAAATATCATTAAACAGTTCCGAATGATAATTGGAGTATTTTTAAATTACTAATGCTATATATATTCTCATATATGTACTTATTGAGAAGAGCAATTGAGTAAAAAAAGCGTAATTTAAATAAGACTGAGCACATCAGAGCACTCCAAAAATTTAGAAAGTTGAAACTTAATAATTTAAGAATTTTGAGATCAAGTACCTGCTATCTATTAAATAAGTAAGGCCAAAAAGTTTAAATACCTAGAAGGAAAAGTCGAATTCATACAAAGTATACATAAAGGATCAGAATGATGAGGATATGACGAGCTGTGTCGATTTAACCATATGTCTGACAATCTGACTGCTATAGGCAAACTAGTCCCTCAAAATTTATAACATCTATCAAATTTTGCACACAACCTTTTCTCGTTGCATACAGTGCTACAATCTTCGAAAAACTATGTGATATAGCTGATATATGAACTGGTCGATAAACAGAAAATCGGAAAGACAACTGTCATGTATTTATATAATGAAATATTTTTCAATGAAATATATTCACCCAAGCAATAGTAGAAAGTTCGAAATCGAATAACAAATTTTCCTACAGGCAGCCTATGCGTTTTCACAAAGGAAGCCTGCTGTTAACACGCACACATACACGCTACAACACATGCCTCATGGCTGACTGGCAATATGGACTTCGCTTGTAAAATATACCATTACACTTCGTCGCATCCGGAAAGTTGCGCCGCATATAGATGCATGTTTATGTATGTGTTGTTGCATTGAGGTGAGACGGCCTAAAGCCGGGCTTATAACAGTCACGTAGAAAAGGTGCTGCGAAGCGCACAAACACACGCTTATATACATAGAAGCATGGTGCATGCAACAGCACACTGTTAAACTCGCTTACTTTGCATGCATAACGGCAAAGCCGACATAGTCATACCTCCAATATGCACGTAAGTCGCAGGCACGACCGCTTATGCGTACCACACGCAGCTGTATGTGTATGCGTGTGCGTCTGTGCGGCCTGTGAGTGCCGCATGCGTGTTTTTCACTCTGCTTGTTAGCTGACTTGCGGCGGCCTCTGTTGTTGTACACTTCCTTTAACAAGTTGGTTTTCCCTTTTGGTGTTGTTTGTTATTGTTTTAAAATTTTTTTTTTTTAATTTTTTTTGGTTTCTGTTTACTTTTGCAGATTCCTGCCGTGTCGTTCGCTGTTTTTTTTTTTTTTTTTTATAACGACATGAGTTTTATTGTTGTTGTTGTGCTTTTGCTTTTTCCAGTTGCTCTCTTTGGTTGTCAACGCTTAAGCTGTTGTAGTCATGAACCGGTTAAGGTGCATTTGACGTTAAATCACTGCGAAAGTGTGAGATTTACGCATAGAAGCTGCCACTTGCTGAAAATATGTCACTGTGAAAATTTAGCTGAGTGTAATGTGTGATGTGTTTGCGACATGGAGACATGAAACAGACAAAAACAATGATATGATTTTTCGTTACAAACTTTGTTTAAAAAATTTAATTGCCAAAAATAAAGTAAAAATTATTAAAATTGTATTTTAAATCTCGAGTTGGAGATAATTCATAGAATCTTAAATCTCTGGAATAGCTGTCGCTTTCCTCTTTTTAAAAAGTAATATAAAAATCATTCGATGCTAACATCACTATTATGTCAGGCTACTAGTGCAAGTGTAGTAGCCGCTAGGCAATCGTAAACTAATCTATACATTATGCAAGGCCACTGACAATCAAGCTAAAGCAATTTGTTTATCATCTATCACTAGCAAGAGATGTGTTGTACTCCAGATTGCTTCTCATGGGCTAATTTGTCAACAAGGAATACTATTTGAGTGTTATGCGGCGTTTGCGCGAAGCTATTCGTAAAAACATGCCGACATTTCGAGCGCTTGATTTTTGCACCACCATAATACACTGTCGCAAACTACTTGATTCTTCCTGAGTTTTTCGTCAAATTTTCAACCAATGTCGTGCTGCAACCACCGTATTCATCAGATTTTGCTTTTGGAAACCGTTGTTAGTAAATTGAAAACATAACACCTGAATCGCTACGCGCATTGAAAGCAATTTCTGAAAATGATTTTAACAACTGTTTACAGGATTGAAAAAATTTGAAAGAAGTGTATTGACCCAAGGGGGCTTACTTTGAGAAAGGCGACATAGATTTTGAAGAATAAATTAAGAATTTTAAAATTATGAACAAACTCTTACAATTTTTTGCTCATAGTAGTATAACGGCAGTATCTATACTACAATCGAAAAAGGCAAACCTTGTAAATAAAATTCTTTATTTTTCTAATAATATGCTTTACTAATATATTTGTCTAGTATAATAAGTGCTTGGGTGGGCGGGTTACATTTTATAGTGTTAAAAAGATAAGATTTTTTACGTAGAAAGCCTGTCAGATAATCTTGCAATTGCTTGACTAATTTTTTGAGCTTCTGTCAAAGATGGACACTAGTAAAGAGGCAACCCGCCATATTTTATAGTTTCTATTGGGCAAAGACGGAAGCGTAAATCATGTTGCTGAAAATATAGATGATGTTTATGTGCTGGCCATTTCTTATTTTCGTACCTCCACGGATAAAGTGTAGGCGCTCACAGCAAAGAACGGTTCGGGTTCTACCAGTCTAGTTATCGCAGTTTCTTTTGACAGGAGAAGGATTGATATTGATATCTCTATGCCCAGAGATCGTTGTTACTTAGATGTTATTTTCAGTGGAAATCTCTCTTAATCTAAACATTTTTACTTAGTCCAGTGCTATAGTAAATTTAATTTCATGAGCCAAGCTGTCTAACATGCCACTTGGCAATGACTGATAATAACCTTTTGCTCATCTTGATAGTTTTTTTCTAGATTAATATCTGTACATCTACTAGTGGCAATGACTTCAGCTTAAAAAGTTGTTAAAAATCGAGCCGTGAGAATATACATAATTGCCTTGTGCTTATACAAAGGTCCGCGTCGAGGATAAAATCTTTTCATACACTTTTATTGCCCAGTGAGACTTTGAATCCCTTTAAAATAAGTGCTCCGTATAATTTCGTCTCTAGAAAATAGTGCTAAGACTATCTCCAATAGCTCTCTGTTTCTGAGCGCTTATTACCCAGCATTTACCCTGAGAAAGCAGCCCAAAGATAATTATTTTTATCTCTACCACAATATGGAGCACAGCGAGGTCTAGAACCACCTTCAGTGCAGCGGTTGGATAGATCGAAGAGATTCAAGCTTACAATTGAAGCCTGAAACTTTTCAGGCCTTGAGTTCAAATTGTATAATATACATAATGATAGTGCCATATTTCATCGACGGTATCATGAGAGTCGTGAAACTGATTTTGATGCTAATTGGTTGGCAGAGTCTCGCTCAGACACTTTTCTCTTCATGTTTGTTCTCTGGGCCGGCCTCGTCAGGCCGATTCCTTTCGGACTAATAAGTCGTTTTAAAGAAATTGATCAGAAACATGTTAACGATTGCTTCGTTAGACTTAGAGCTCGGATGACTCGTCTCAAGACACTTTTTACTATCAACGTCAAAGAAGTCCTTTGCCACCTTTTTGTAACACCATTACGTGTGAATAAAAACCAAATATTTCAAACACCTGCTGCTCACTAACACATATTTATATCCGAGAATTTCTATTTTTCGGCTCAAATAAGGAAGTGAATTCATAAAACTCATAAAGTCAAAACAGTTTCCTCGACCCATGTTATTGTGAAAATAAAACAAACATTCATAAACGCATAACGGCATTTTTTCGGGGGCTGACTAGCGACACTACTTCTACTAGAGGTCAAGTTGACGTGGCGCAAAAAGAAAAACAACATATGTACACCCACACACACACACACACACATTCTCATGCGTGAAAATTGCGTGGCATGCAATTTTTTGACGATCCGCCGAGTGCTACTCTGCCGCCCGCTTTCGGGCACTTAACCTCATTTACATGCCCCCTAACGCGTGCTCTCACTAAAAGTGGCGGCAGTACCGTTATTTTTCTGCACCTCCCTTTCATTGCGATTTTTACACAAAGCATTTTAAATTTGATTAACACATCGCCTACTCAATTCATTACCATTTTCGCTTTGTTTACATTTTTATTTCGTATTGCCGCCGCCTTCCTCGTTTTTTCGCAATGTTTTGGGTCAATGCGGATCTGAGCTGTGTGCTTCCTGTTTTCAGGCTAAATGGGCCAAATTAATGAAATTCGAAAAGAGCGTTTCGGTGTTCGAAAATAGGAGAGAGATCGAGAGAAAGAGCGTGAACCAAAAGTGCGGGAGTAGCTACGTTTAAATGAGCGTGTAAAGAGAGCAAGTAATGAGTACTAAAAACTACTGAGAATTACGCAGTATGAAAGAGCGGAAGCGTAATTGCTTAAAGCACTTAAAGAGCAGTGCCAATGTTTCGAAATCTTACTCGAAATATTATTATTAATTAATTTGCCGGTTCTGTTGCAAATATATTCAACGGTTGCGGGTAGTAGCATGCATTAAAGCTTCCGAAAGTTTATTTAAGACGAGCCATATGTTTATAATCTCAAGTCAGTACAGAAATAAAGGGGAACTATGTGTTTTACCATATATCTTTCTTTACTAACGTAGATACCGCTTACACAGTTATAAACTTTTGCCATAGTTATTAATTAAATTGGCCGTCTTAGGTTCAAGCACGTAAATCGCTTTAGTAAGAAGAAGCTTTTTGTTGAGTTTGATTCATAAGTTCTTTAAAATATATGTACAGTATAGTAATCAATCTCTTAACTACAAAGCTCACAGCGACCAAATCAGCTCTTCAGTCTCTATGGTATCAGAACTTCAGGTATTTAGACAGATCTTCACCTTAGGAATACTTTTTGAAGGCACAAGAACCGTTTATGTTCTATTCAAAATAATTGCTAGATACCTTAAGATGGAGAAAATACGAACACAAGTGAGTATCCAAGTATGTTTATTAATAATATTCTACGAAATGCTGCGACCGGAACATACCCTTGTTGAACCTGGAGTGAACACTTCTCCAGCCTACTGAAAGGCAGTGAAAGCATAAAACCAGGAGAACCCGATTCCCCAACCATGAACTAAAAGTCAGCAGCATCTAGGATCATGGAATTTAGGTATATATTATTTGGGATATATCTGATATATCAAAGGATCAAAATTGATACGGTTTCCAATGGAGTCACTGCTTCGAGATCGTTGAAAATCTTGCAAAGATGCTTGGGATATCTACTTCACGCGTTCTTGAGTGGCGGTGAAGGTCGTGAAGTCTTTGAAGATTTCCATTATATTGGAAGCTGTTCATTCACTTCTGTAATCAGTAACACTGAAAAGGCTAGATAATCAGTACTTGGAAAACGTACTGGCATAATAAAGATACCAGAGGATCCCAACATTTCTTATCATCGACTTAAAACATTTTGTTTGATGTTTTGGACACAAATACTATCGCTAGATTTGTATCAACAGATCTGAATTTTTTGCAAAAACGTCAACGAGAACGGTTCTTAAAAGATATGCCTATGAACGTAGCTAAAGAGTCTACATTCATCAAACGCATCCTTACCGATGACAATAGTTGGTTTTATGGATACGATTTTGAATACTACTTGGCCATTTTGAAGCATTGTAACGGACCGGATTTGTGAGGAAAAAGTTATGAGGACGCTAATGTGTTGTTACATACACTCTAGCATAATTGTGATTGACTTTTTGGCCAAACACAAAATGAGAATCATCGCTTTTTTTATTTGCGAACCTGAAAATTCACTTCGGGGAACGCGCCATAAGTTCACTGGAGCTGGAGGCAGTCGAAGCCAAGGCTTATAAGAAGTATTAATTATAGTACTAATTGCTGGCTTTGAAGGCAATATTAAAGATTTGTACCAAAATACGGTAACATGGTATACCAGCAAATTTGCAAAATCTTCTGTAGAAGTCAATTTTTGGGTTATAAATTCACTGCCATTAGCTTATCTGTAGAATTATTAGCAAGATCCAATATCAACTATATACATTTCTGGCTCTAAAGATTTCTCTTCGAATTTTCCCGCAATATAGGCTATACGGTCTCAGCCTCTGCCCAATTACAACAGTTTTAATAAATTGCGGAACAACCCAAGGAATTATATTCCCAATTTCTTTTTGCAGCAAGTAAGGCTCATCTCGGGCGGAGTAAGAAATAATCCTAAGGCTACCATTGCGCTCTGGTATTAGGCAGCTATTGCAATACTCTCTGGACTTTACCAGCCTGAACCAAAGTAGGAAAAACGAAGTTTCTATTTTTTAGTAATTTAAAGTATTCACAAAATATTCATGCTTGTTCCCAGAACGGTGTAAAGTTACTGAAGAGTATCCAAAACAATAAAAAGTGTAAATTCAGCTGCATCAAAGTTAGGTTAGGTTTATCTGGTAGGTCAATAAGCCACTCATATACCAGTTTGGTCCTATGCGATACAAGATGGAGTACAGTTAAGCTAATTCCAAGAGAAGTACTATTGATACCTTCTCCGGTGTTTCATAACGTGGGGACCCTCCTTGCGAAACAAGGGCACAAGAGATGCTCTATTGTTTTGCTGGTATCCTACTGTAGACATTTTCTGCAGTCTTCTTGTTTTGTCAACCCTATCCATATGACCGTGTGTCGCCACTGTCACGTGTCATTAGTTAGTATCCCCATCAGGTTCCTCATCTACAATATCTTCAAGCCCATAATAAAGTATCTTTCACCGGTGTATTTCTAATAGCATGAAAGGGCAATCAGTATGTAAGAGAGCTATATCGTCTAGTATTCCGATATCAGCAGCCACGCAGGAAGAAAAGGGCGTTTGTAATATCAAATCGACATCGCAAAAACCTGTAGACTAGCTAAAATATATACAGATAGACAGACGGACGAATAAGCACACTTGGCGCTTATATTCATACATACTTTATAGGGTTTCCGACGTTTTCTTCTGGGTATGACTAACTTCGTGGCAAACCAACTTCATTGTATAAAAAGGAAACTGCATACATCGTTTTAAGATTTTTCGGAATTCTGATATTTATTGCTTGAAAGCAAATGCCTTTTTGTTTACACTTATAAATTCTCAAATTCGAAAATTAGTCAGCTGAAGAAAAGTACTAAAAGACGAGGCTACCGACACCCTCTTCATAAACATATAACGCTCTTAAGTGCGCGCTCTTAGAGCACTTACCCTTAGAAAAGAGTTTTCGAATACTGCAGAGAGTTTTCGAAAACATTTTAGTACCGAAAAAGTAGTGCTAAACTTACTACGAAAATGATAAATGCAACGATTTCGAAAACTGTTTGCTCTATGTGCTCAATACAATGCTTCGTATGCTTGCCATCAGAAATGGTATGCTCACCTGTCACATGCTCTCCAGCTGCCTTCACACTAATCTCTTCAAACGCTCTCCGAGCACCTGTGTTTATTGTGCACGCAAACATTTCCTGCCCCATAAAACTAAAATACTCTCATTTCACCCGCCGCAAAACATCATCAAACCGAAACCGTTACCTGAAGCGCCACCACAACGACGGCAAATATTCGGCACACATGCACACACATATGTTTATGAGAATGTGATAACTGTATATATATATACGGGTAAATAAAATAACAGAAAACATGTTGAGTATCGTCAGCACCGTCGCCGCATCGACAACCACTTACAAGCACACACACTCACCCATCCATGCACTCATACAAAGCAAAATATGCAAGTGTATTTTGTAGTATAAATTGTGGCGCATAATTTATTATTTATGAGCTTTAGTTGAATTCGGAATTGTTGTGCGGTGTTGCTCATGATGTGAAGTATTTATTTCGTTACGCCACCCCGAACCGCCAACTCCGGTCCAGCACTCTGCCAAACTAACTGCTCGGCATATGTGTGTTTGTGTGACTCTGTAAGTGTGTATGTGTGTGTATATGAAGGCTGAGTGGAAAATATGAAAATATTGAACAACAATAACAATAACGATGGAAAGCAACAACAAAAAGAATGTCGCCAACAACAACAACAACAACCAGAATCAAAAACTACATCAACAAGCAAACTACAACAACAACAACAACCAGAATCAGAAACTACATCAACAAGCAAACTACAACAACAACAACAACGGTATAATAATACTATTTTTGGTCCAAAAAGAATGTGTCAACGCGTAGACGAATGAGTTACAAATGCAGGGCGCGCACACGCTTTCATAACAACATTATTATATTCGGATATGTGTGTGTGTGCGCATAAATTTAAATTTAATGTCTATTAAGTATGCAGACATATGTTTGGGCTTAGGGAAATGTTGCTGTTGTTGTGTTTTGTACTCACTCACCTTTAAATGCTCGTTTGCTCGATTGCGTGCTTGTTGTTGTTGTTGCTTAGCGAAAATATATCATTTGTTAATAATTTATTTGCAGCAAAGTTAGAATGATGAATCACTAACTAAGTATATAGAAAGAGATATAACAAACATTTAATACTTGCCTGCAATAACGGTAAATGAAAATTAAATTGCACAGCTTAGGACGACATATTTTTAGCTTAGCGATATATTTACCGAGTTTTGGCAAAATTTAACTCAATTAAAATATAATAACTTAAGTAAATTTATAAAAAAAATATATTTATCATGATTTTTATCGGTTAGTTTAAAAGGCAATTATATACTATAGTGAACAATCTGAACAATTCATGAGGAGATTGTTTTGAAAAATAAAACATGCCGAATTTCAATAGGATGTTTTGTCAAGTTGAGAACGTTTCCATATGAATCGTTGGACTTGATATTGTTAGAACAGCTTATATGATAGCTATGTATATATCAATACATTAGGGTAGGTAAACAAACGCATAGGCTTGGTACTCACAAAAATAATTTTTAGACATCTTTACGAAAGTATCTCCAAACTTGTGAAGGGAAGGTCAACCGCGTCGTTTTATTATCGGATGTCTGCCTTGAAAAAATATTTAATTTTACAGACTATATTAAATGTTTTTATAAACTTAATTGTTTAAAAGTTATTATCTATTGAAATTTGATTATTTTAATTTATGTTTTCTTTAATTATTATTTTTGATTATGCCTTGTAAAAGATAATTTCGAGGTTCCCTACATCTTTAAAAAAAAACACACAGATACTTAAATTTAATGTGGAATGTTTATTATCATTCAAAAGAACATTCTTTGGCATTTAATTTTTTGAGATTATCTCTTTGAACTGTTGGCCCGGCTACGTCCCAAAAGGCCCATCTCTTGATCAAATAGGCAGTTATTAATATGGACTGATAATTCCACCAGCCCACAACCACACCAAACCATTTTTTTCTGGCTGAAATGGCAGCTCTTGAATATTTTTATGTTGCTCTTCATCCAAATGCGGCAATTGTACTTGTTTACATTCCCTTGGAGTAAGAAATGGGTCTTATCGCTGAACAAAATTTAGCTCGAAAACGTCGGATCTTCTTGGAACTTTCCAAGAGCTCACAAAGCGAAGCGATGTCGCTAGGGAAGGTCGGGAGGCTTCATTTCTTGCACAAGCTGTGTATTGTATGCTTTCAATTGAAGATCTCGACGTAAAATACACCATACTTTAGTTCGAGCTGCTGTGAGCGATGCCGAATTGGCTTTCTACGATATTCGTGTACTCTCACAGACACGTCTGTTAATTTTCTTTACTGCATGCTGAACGTAGTCCATTCGGTCGAATATTATCAAATAATGAATGGTCTCCAGGTGGGTGATGTAATTGCGATTAGTACGCTTTGAAGGCCGATTATGTTGACAATAAGTTGTATGAAACGCACGAAACACATTTTTTACAGATCGTGAATTTTCACAAAAAAGTTGAACATTTTGTAAACATTGTTCACTCGTATGTTTTTCCATGATGAAATGCCAAAGCATACTTAACAAAAATAACTTGACTGCTCGACACTACTCACATGTGATCTGTCAAAAAAAAAGGCTATAGAAAAAAGTACCGTCCGTGTTTTTGTTTTGTACCTATATGTCCCATAAAGATTAACTATCGTTTCAAACCAGTCTAGATGCTAAAAGGTGTAAAAAGTTAAACTAAGAGTGTAGAGGAGGTGCTGATTCGATGAGATGAAAACCCACGAAATAAAAATATTAGTAATGTATTTTTATTTTTTTATTTTTTATTTATTTATTTTTTTTTTTTTTTATTTTATTAAAGCTTACATAATAAACAAATTTTTAAATAAACAAAAGTACGCAGCGCTAGCATCAAAGGCTTTCGGCTGAATGTATTTATATATTGTGTTTTATCTCATGGAATCAGCGCGTCCCCTCCACTCTTAGTTTAACTGAGCAAGCTTCGGTTAAGTAACTATTTTTTAAATGAGAACCACTATCATAGCACTACGGAGAGCATAATTTAGGAAATGATAAAAGAAAGAGTCTCTGTATAACAAGTTGCTATTCGCTGGAAGCGAAAGTTCTCGCCAGCCGGCTCGAATTGTGAGCCTGTCACTATCACATTGTCAGAGCCAAACACACGCAATTTTGGTTTCTTTGATTGATTTTAGTTAAACTTGACGTTGAACCACTCAAAAAATCGTTGGAAATCTTTTAAATAAAGCTAGAAACAGAGAAAGGTAAATTCGTGGAATTCATTTACACAAGCAAAAAATTTCATAAATCGAATTTCCTACTGCAAATCGACAGACACGCAACAAAATCGATCCATTTCCGAATCTCTTTGAAGGCTACGAAATATTAGTCAGTTACTTACCACAAAGTCAAGGAAAGCCGGTCCTAGTCGAATCAAAGTGAGACGGACCAAACAGTGACCAACCTAGTACGAGTATTGACAGTCAGAAACTTTTCGCTTTGTGTCTAGTACAGTTTTAAGACAATCATATAACTGCTTCGCTATGGTCAAACTCTAGATTCATCGATTGCACTGGTTGAAGGAAAGCATCGCCCAGAAGCGGCTAGTTTTGGCCAACAGGAGATGAATTGTGTTCCATCAACACAACGCAAGGCCAGACACAACGGTAGTGACTCGAACAAAACTTTGTGAGATTTTTTCTGCATTAACATTATAGTACGCAGCTGGCTCCAAATGAATTCTATCTGTTGATGTAGGATCAGCTGCAAAAAATGTGTTTACTTTAACTAGACTTTACATTTACGTAAGCTACACTAAATGTCGTATCTGGAAAAAAGTTTTTAAAGATTCATAACAAATAGAACAGAGCTGTATACCTTTTTTAATCATTCACTGTGATCCAAATTAGATATGAAAATAATCTATATATTATATATATTATTATTTTATATGCTTTCCGTCATCGCCAGCTTGTAAGGTTTTAAATCTAAAGAATAACGGATACTTTTCACAAATTTTCGAATGCTCAGTAACTAAGTTATATATATAAGTATCTTGACACACATCTCTATGTTTATATCACCAGTAGGCTGAGAGTATAAGCACTCTCTCAAGCGCCCGAATGGCTGTCTAATGAATGAATTGCATGATTTTTTTAACAGTTTTTTTATCCGAATTACACTATATCTTAATTTAGTCCATATTTCTGACACTTTATGCGTTTTCGGTTAATTGTATTTTGTGGGCGTGCAGTGGTCCGCTTAAGCCCATCTACAATGTTGATTTCAATGAGAAATTAGAAATAGATTTCAATAGTCTATAATTAGTAAGCTGTGGGAGCACTAAGAAAACTTTATTCTTTTCATGCGAAGCTTTAAATACTCTCATAATAGAATGGAATATATAAATAAATGAACAGCTTCATTACCTCTAGGCTCTAAGCCTAAAACTATGAAATAATAAAGTGTTCTTACCACCAACGGTAGCGCGTGAACGCCCACTAAATATAAGGCTCAACTGCCTTCAACATATTAAACATTTGCCACGCATTTTGCCACGCACTGCGAAGCACAATTTTAGGCGTCATTTACGCGCACAAACGCACCCACATACACGTCATTTGTGGCGGCACACGCCAACAGTAAACTACAGTGCACCGCGATTTGCTACAAACTACATCTGCTTGTATGTTAGCGTCACAACACAACAACACGTGCAACACAAAAGTAATTGCATACATATATGTAGGTGCCGCGCGTACAGCTCCCATTAGACGTGTAAAATTTTACGAGCGTTGCGCCGGTGCGTTAATAATTTTATGTTTGCATATTGACAGGCGCGTGAAACTGATTTAGCAAGCAGGTGTACCTCCTAATATATGTGTGTGTAGTTAATTTCAAAGCAACTTTCGTGCACTCGATGGCCACACGCGTGTCAAAGCGCGCTGCAGCAATTTTGCTTTCAATTTCAGTTGCTAGGCGATGCTGTCTACGTTTAGCTGTTTGTTGGTGTGTTGACTTTGACGTCAGCGCCTAGTTGTATGCCGTGCAGGAAAGTCTGCTATTTGTGTATGCACCTTTGTAGTGCGCAAATGTTGCATGTGGCATGTAGCTTTGCCACAAATTGTAGACAAACGTATCAACACCACTTTGTTGTATCCACTTATGTAACATAAAATCACATTGATTATTCGATTTATTGAATTATTGCATAATTTCGGGCTTTGATTTATGTGCACACGCGATTCATGGGATATTTCACCTGCCATTAAGGGACTAGCGCCAGCTATTTATTATAAATGCTTGTCTGCACGTGTGTGGTTTCGGAAAACTTTTGCTTTGCGGTACTTAGTATGAAAAAAATCGCATTGCATAATTTTAGGCACAGTTGCTTTGATGGCAAAGAAATGTATATAACTTTTTCTACACTGCTTCGAGGAGATGGTTATGTCTGTAAGCTTGCAGAACCTCCATATGCATAAGCAAATAACTAGTGCGCCTAAAACGCCACCACAAAATATGCACACGTCATGTTAGTTAAATTAAACTCAACCCAGTTTTCATAATTAAAGTAAAGAATTCGATGCGACTTCAGATATTTTTTGTAACGGAGTAGGTTATCCTTAAATTAAGCTTTTGAGCCAGATTAAGTTGAAATTTCGCTGCTCTATGAACGATTTTACTAAACATATTTTGGTTGAAACAAACAGTAGTAGTTATTAGACACTCTTATTCTGCCAAAATATGGTACTCTTACCAATAAATGGTTATACAAACTTTTTCTTCTTTACTGGTGTAACACCGCTTGAGGGGCTATAAACGCGAGTTAACAGCAAATTAGACGCTTTTAACTTTCGCAGTTTGGCCACAATTGGATATACCAAGTGCAGAAGTATTTTTGTTCACCATATCCTTCTAATAGAGTGGAGTTCTTCTTTTTTTCTCTGCTTTCACCGGCAGTTACTACTACGAAATCTTTCAGAACTGAAGTGTTCTCATCCATTCGGCCAACATGATATAACCACTGTCTCTTAATTCGTTGAACTACTTCAATGTCGTGATATACAGTGTTTGATATTAAAATTAATAGGACCGACTGGATTCGGTGAAGGGCGTTCCCAGCTAACGAACGCGCGGCTGGGCAGTTCTCTCCGAGCACTTGGAGAGTCACCACAAACATTTTGGCGTGACGTGTTTCTGTGAGTGGTACAAGTCAAAAAGGCAGTGTTCATTGTTTTGGTGGCGCTTTTTGGAGGGCCGGGAAGAGGTCGCTATCCAAAGTGAAAACAGTGCTTGACTTTTTTGAAATCATGTCTTTTTTGGCATCAAAACCATCGTTCATCCGAGACAAACCGTCAAACTTTAAGCGAAAGTCCTCAAGAGACTCAAATGAAGGGCCAATCGGGTCCGACAAGTCATCGCAGCCGACTGGAAGTTACATCACGACAATATCCCGGCTCACACCGCCTTCCTGCTTCCGCAGCCGCCTTAAAGCCCAGATGTGGCCCCGGACTTGTTTTTGTTTCCTTGACTGAGAAGGCCGATGAAAAATAAGCATTTTGAGACAACAGATGGGATCCAAACAGCATGAACCTCGGCTCTCAATGCTATTCCAGAGAATACCTTCCGTGATGCCTTCAATATTTGGAAATCGCACTCGCAACGCTGCGTCGACGCAAAAGGAGCCTATTTTGAAAGTTTTTAAAGAATTATTACGACTGGTTCAATACATTTTAAACCGACTGAGTCCATTTACTTTCCGGACAAACCTTGTATACTCGCTGTTGCCAATGCGCAAAGGACTTTAAATCCTTCACAAAACCTCATCAAAAATTAGCGCATGAGTGTAGAGTTGGGTTTTTATACGTCACCTCGTTCACTAGAAGACCCATACGCTTTGTTTTTTTTATGCAGTCTAGAAAATTAAAAATTTGGTTTTGCAGTTTTTGGGGCCAGAGTTATCGAAACTTATCTTACTAAAAAGTTTGTTTTGGGAAATCGCTTCCTTTGAGGACGAAATGAGTTGTAGCTTCATATTGCCATCACCTGGTCTTCTGGAAGCAGATAATTCTCTGTCAAACGTTTGCATATGACCCCTCAGATTGCTGTGCTAATTTGGAGCTATACAGTTGAATGGGCTAAATCGCTTTCTACGAGTATCTTTCCGTCAGTCTGTCTGTCTGTTCTCCCGACAGAAAACATTGCTCAAATTATTTTTTTGACTGATCGTGGCGCTATAAAAGTGGGAACCGTTTCGGTTACAGAGACTCATCCGGTTTTCCGACTGTTATGGAAACAAAATCCATTAGTATTCTACTCTTATATCGTTCAATACCATATCCTGAGTTTCATATGCGAAAATAAGGTGGCAACCCCCTAAATTGAAGGTTCTCGCTGCCTAGCTGCTCCACCTATATCCCATTTCTCTTCTCTCTCCATAATCTCGCGTGAGACAGACCGGAGCTACCTGGCACTTATTCTACTTGTCTGCAAAAACACACAATGAGCAATCGCTTAATTTCTTGGTAACGTTTTTTCACTACAACAACACCAAAAATATCGAAGACAGAGAACATTCTCTGCGCTACCTCCACTATCAACGTCACATTAAATTCAACACCTTTTCTCCCCAAACGGGTTTCTTACGACATAATCGGACGCACTGGAATGAGACGTCAACGTAACGAACTGCCGTAATAAATCAGAAATTACAAAGAGAACAGATAGACAGTGGCCAGGCAGGCAATGTCTTGAAATTAAATGCTCGAACTGCGAACGGAAACGGTGTTTAAGAGTGAAGTGAAGGAGTGCAAAGCAGAGCAAAAAGGAAGAACAGTAGGGTAAGGTAGCGCGAAAGGGAACAAAAATTCACACTAAGGTAGCACAATAGTAGAGATAGTAAGTGGAGCGCCAAAAAAGGTTGCAAAAAAAAAAATAAAGGAAGAAATATCTCTAAAATGAATTACAAGTGCGCAAAAAGGGCCAATAAAGTGAACGAACTGATAAGCGTTGGTAGGGAAATTGCTATAAAATGGAAATAAAAATGCAAATTAAAAGTAAAAGTAGGAATAAAAATCAGTTGAATAGCATTAGAGCATAGAAATGGTGAAAAAAGATAATGGAAATGGAAGCAAACGAAAGGCAGCGTCGCATGCAAAGAGGCTGTTGGGTAAAGCAATAGTAATTGGTAGGTGTTAAACCGTTATTATTTGCATGCTCGTTAAATGAAATTAAACACCAAAGGGTAATGCATATTTTTCATTAGCGAGAAAAAAAGTAAAAATGACAATAGAGACAAATAACGGTAAGTAGATTAAAGCGAAAGTGCGTTAGGGTAATAAAAGGGGTGTAAACTAGGTACATTTTTAAAGTGGGAATGAAGTACCAGGGAAAATGATGATGTTAATTATTGAGTGAAGAGATAGTGTGTTCATAAAAAGAGGGAGATTTTCGGAAGGCTTTACAAAATCATCATTAAGACATCTGATGACCTTCCAACTTATCAATACGAAGACCAACATAGAAGGGACGAGACAGGAAAAACGGAAGCTTTTAATTTCGACCGCACTGTATAACTTGCTATACGTAACACAGTTATTGGCAGGCTTAGGCGATGCTGTATAAATAATTAATATAAGTACTTCATGTGCCGTCGACTTGCTAGCATTTGAAGGAATGAAAATGTGGACGTTGAAGTACCTAGGACCAAATACATACCTTGAAACAATGCAAAATGGGTAAGAACAGGAACGTAATGGTACATGAGCGGCTAATCAGAAATATAAAAAAGCTGTCCAATAGGAAGCGTAATGAGATCCACTGATATTTTTGAAAATATCTATATTCAATAGGTATGGTAAAGAACCGTTTCATATGTACAAAGATTCAACCGTCTTAAGCGAGACATGGAAAGCAACGCTAAATAAATACCAAAAAGGTCCTACGGTATAAAGGAGGTAATTAAAAATAAAACTAAAAAAATTAAAATTTAATTAAAATTAAAATCACAATTAAAATTTCAATTAGAATTAAAATTAAAGTTAA
>NW_017537079.1:782841-794893 GCF_001853355.1 Bactrocera latifrons | reverse complement strand
AATATAAAACTAATACTAATTCACATTAAAACTATACTGAACCACTACATTGAACTATACTAGAGTATAGTTAAAATTAAATTTCAAGTAGAAATTAAATTAAATCGAAAGTATTATAATTATTTCAAATATTAAAATATCAGTATATTATATATGTAAATGGGAAACAAAAAGAAATATGTAATTGAATAAATGCACAGTTTTCAAAAGAGAAAAAATTACATTTTATTTAAAATATTTATTACAATAAAATTTTAATATAAATTGGAAAATGTTTGCACTTAAGTGACTTTCACTCTATATTATAATATTAGAACTAAGCATGGGAAACAAGACAAACTCGAAACTGGAAGAGAATAATTCAAATTCGTTGTGTCGAAATACCGCTTCAAAGCGCACATTAAATAAAGAATGTGAAATTTAATAGAAAACCACAAAAATTTCTTACGACAGACACAGACGACGAAAAAGTACTTACAAGCAAAAGTTACAAAACAAAAACTTTTCCTCCCATTTATAACTAAATACAGATTACAAGCATATATGTAGGCGCGTATATATGTATATTAAATGGCATTACAAAAATTGTGCTTGACGACGCAGCGCTGTGGCTTCCACTCCCGCTATAGCATTGTTGATTGTCCCCCCGTCTACGTGACTGGCACACAACACTGCTGACAGTTCTCCATTGCCGGTGTGAACTCCTCGATTTGTATGGTCGTCTCAAAGAAATTATAGCGCCGATGAACGGCCGTGCTGGCCTCCTCCAGAATGCGTTTGGCATTCGCTTCGGGTGCTGAAAGAAATAAAAGAAATTGAATTTAAAATTTTGATTTCGATTTTGTAAAAAATGATGCTTATTAAAAACCCAAAAATAGGTAGGTGATGTTGGTGGTGGAGTTAGTGTTATTAATGCTGTTTGAATGTAGTTTGAATAATTGCTTTATGATTGGTTGATGATTTTGTTGGATTTATTGACTTATAATAAAATGTGTTCAAAAGAGTAACCCTTAACTTGAGCCATTTATGATTCATTGTATGGATTATTGAATGCTTGAAATAAATTTTGTTTTTGTTTTTTTTTTTGTTACTGATTGATTTTTTGGTTAGATTAGGTTTTATTAAATAAAATATTTTACAAAAGTCATTTTCATTGCAAGTCTTTACATTTGCTTAATTATTTATTTTATTTTAAAAATACTTGAACATAGCTTTTCATTGCATTTAATAAGTTCGTTTGAGAGACTCTGGTATATGAGAAGGTAATCAGGAATTTCGCCAGCTCGTGGCGGTTGTTTATGTTCTTCAATCTAATGTTTTCAGTGTGTTCAGTAAGGTTTGCCATTTTATCATGACACGCTTTACTTTGGTTAAACGCTTGAAAATTATTTAAGATTATTATTTCTTCGAAAAACTCACTCAAAATTCATATTCTCAGGCGTGTCCCATTTTTGGCTTAATGGTTCTGTCAAGAAAGGTCGCATTTGGGGTGAGATCATTCTCGTGCGATTCCGGAAATGGTTCAGGTTTGTTAAATTAAAGGTATTCTCCAATCAATGCTCGAGTACCTCGAAGATAACATGCAGCGCTCTAAGGCCGAAGTTTTCCATCGAGTCATCGAAAGTTTGCTTAAACTTTGGAGATATGCAAACGGAGCCATCGTGACCATTTGGCCGAAATTGAAATCGTAAATAGCATAACAATAAATGGAAGAAATTGTTATTGGCAGACACTACATTTCGAGGTAACTTTTTGCATGCGAGTTTTCCTAATGAGCTCTTGCACATGATCTTGGCGATCTTGCAAGTACTTAACGCATTCCATCTCGCCTTGTTCCACCTGTCAGCCTTTTCGTAGATTTCGTTGTATGTCGTTCTTATTCGATTCCCTTAATTTCATTGCTATATTTTTATTCGGTTCCGAAATTTTTGTAATAAAATCAGGTTTACTAACTCAACTGAGTTGTATATATGTATATATGTATATACATATACAACAAGATATATGCGGAAAGAGCCAGACAAAGTAATTAGAAGTCACTATTGACTAAATGAGGTCCACACCCATCATTACAAAATGGACCAATGCACGAAGTACTCTCTTCTTTTTATTTCGATACGACTTCGCAGACGGACCCTTCGTGTCTTTTTTACATGTCATCTTTTGTTCGCAATTTTTACATCGTCGTCTATTGACTGGTGAGTATAATAAAAAGGTGCTAAATATATAACTATACTAAGGGATCCGGCCACGATCCAATTCAGTGACAATTTTATTACGAATAAAGGTGAAAACGTTTTTGTCGGCATAAGAACCCAAAGGATTGTACCTGGGGTTTAATTTTGATTATGTTCATACAAATAAATTTCATTGGAAAAAAACTAATTTAAGGCTGCTTTCTCAATGTCTGGTTACCAGCGTTACTGTTCAGTTAATAGAGTTGTCCGTTTTAAGAGAGCTTTCACTTAATTCTTTATTTATGAATTGTTTCAACTATCCTATCTTCTAAGATGGTTCGAACTTTATATAGTGTACTAAATTTTACTAAAATCGGTTTAGTAGTTTAGGAGTTCATCGCGAACAAACAACGTGACACGTGCTTTTTATATATGAAGATTAAGGAGTTCAGACCCAAGGCTAGACGAATTTCAATATCAAATGCCTCACTTAACCACATTATGATTAAAATTAAGTTTCATTTCCATTAAGTTCAAAAAGATATCGCATACCAGCATAAAACTGTGAAAACTTACAAAGTAATTTACACATATATATTTTATACCATAAGCGGTCATAATGCCTACCGGTTTCAAAAACAAAACTTCATAATTTGACTTGTGATTTTTTTATTGAAATTCATAGACATAAGACGGAAAGTTTTCAACAAATTTCGTAAAGGAAATAAAATTTTTGTGTAAGATACTAATAAAAAACCCAAAAACTTCATTATTTGAATATTTGACATGAAATTTATAAAATTTGAGGTTATGTGAAAAAGTCTATATGGCAAAGTTATAAGCCTTTTCATTATCTACAACATTTCCATAATCAGAAATAACAAATATTCAAGTAAAAATAATTTAAGGGCGATTTCTGATTGGGAAAAGGAAGGGTAGGTGCGTAGTTAATTTTTTATGAATTAACAACCTCCGCTTCCTTTTTCCAATCACAGATCGCCCTTAAATTAAGTTCCCTGAATATTTGTTATTTCCTTCCTGATCTCTGATCTTTTTAATGGGTATCATTGTACTACAATTCCTTATGTTTTCAAAAACTATCTAATGTGGTCTAATAGAGGTACTAATAAAGGTATTACCTATTTGACCAAAGTAGATAGTTTTTTGAACCAATGTTATGTATTAAGACATATTATTGCGATAAAGATATTGAGGTCCACATATACGGATTTCGAGAACTTGAAGAGTTATGTTCTGATGTGGCAAGTTATTAGTCAGAATGTGGAAGCCTTAAAAGGGATATATGTGGCGAGTTTTGACTCGACATCTTCGTTATTGTTGGATTTATGTTTATACTGTAAAGTGCAAAACTGAATGGAAATAAAAAATTGTGTTTGACCACCTATGGTTTCCGAAATATGTACATTAACTTCAGTTATTGGCTTACATATGGTACTCACAACTGCGATCTCGAATTCATATTACAATCGGTACAATTAAGTTCTGAATATAACATGCATCAACAAATGGCCTCCATTATTTCTTTTGCAAGAACGAGTTCGATCAACCTATTTTAGAGCACGTTTTCCACCAAATGAAGTCCAATGTTATGAATAATACGGTTATTGACTTCAAAACTGTGAACGGTGTCACATTTCAATGGCACAATTAATTGAAATAATCGAATCTCTAAACTTGTTGCGCATTAATTCGGTTGCTACACGTGCTGCGTGGCACGTAGTTCCGTCTTATTGGAACAAGAGACTCGTCAACTTTTTCGCCTTGTCACTGCAATCAGCTATGCCAAATTACAGTTCTTTATCTTAGTTAAGTTCCTTTACTTGGAATCAGATGTTTACAATATCAATTGCTTCCAATTGCGGTCATAAAAAGTTTGTTACAATCGATCTATATCGTTCTGGCAGTAACAGTATGGATGTTACCAGCTTCACTTGGAAAGAAGTGCGAACCAGAAACTACACCAAACTCTCAATTAAGGTGAATTTAGTGGTTGTTTATGAATAATTTGTAGATTTTCTTTGCACCAGAATCGGCAGTTTTGTTTATTTGCTGCACTACTCAAATGAAAGTTAGCCTCAACCGGAAGATAATTTACTAAAAAAAAAAAATTATTATCGTTTTCAAAGTTTTTCAAAGCAAAATCAAAAATGCACGAACATTTATGCTAGTTCAATAACTTCATTTCTTGAGTTGGAACAATTTCATAGGGATGGAAGCCCAAATGTTTTCTTGAAATTCGATAGAATGTGGTTTGAGACATTTCCAATTTTTGAGAAGCTCTTGGAATCGACAAATTGCAGTCTTCAGCTACACTTGCCTGAACGGCATGACATTACTTCGAGCTGTTCTTTGTCTTATTGGCACTTGAACTTTAAGAAAATGTACGCCCAAAATTTTCAACCATTCGACGAAGACCACAGATGGATGATTATTATGACCATAAAATTTCAAAAGCGCAAAAAAAGTTGCAATTTCAGAAGGATTCGTTTGAGAGTAGGGTTGAATAATTTGTAAACATTGGTCTTGATTGGAATTAAAATTATTATTGAATGCAATGAAAAAAAAATTACATATCACCAGTCGTTTTCGGAGTACTGTCGGCACGGGTTAGCGTTGACGTGGGAAGATGAAATTTCGTATTTAATTAAGTCTGGAGCTATGCATTTCGATATCTAAAAAAAATTTTTTCTCCCATATAAGCGACACTTTAATCACGACGTATTAAATATGGTCGTAACGGCGCTAAAAAATAATAGAATCCTTAACCTTGCATTCAACAAATTCGCATAATTTGTAACAAAACGTGCATACTTTTCGGCGCTACGCTTCAAAAACAGTTTTTCAAATTCTCCAATTAAAGCGCTGCCATTATGTGGCAATCCGTATGCAGCACCAGTAAACACAGCAGCCATACGAAAAACTCTCCGGCAGATACAAATTACATTTTTCAATCTCAGCCCTATTGCAGACATCTTCCTTATGTCTCGATGCAAATTAGATTTTCACACGTGCAAAAACGTGACCACAGTTAAATACGAAGTAACCACAGCACAGCAGCAGCCAAGTGGCTATGACAACTCAACAACTTCGCACGCAGGCAACAAAGCGACTGGCAGCCGAAAAGCAAGGTGCTACATAACTTGAGGCATAACGTGAGGCGCAATGCAGCGAAGTTGAGTTTGTGTTTCTGTGTGTGTGTGCGTGTGCGTGTGTGTGTAAGTGAAATGTGTAAACAAAAGCGAATTATTGGCTTGCAGCGTGTAATGCAATTGCCAAAAACTTTAACTTGCAACTTCCTCAATTTTGCGCTACACTACTGCAGAGCGCAACTCCACACACACCTCGAAAAAGTCGGCAACAAACAAATCAAAAGTACAGTAAAGTTAACAAATAAACTGCAACTACTAACTACACGCCTTCCGCTACTCCACAGCCAGCTCTCGATTGTTGCTGTGTTTACTCAACTGTCTGTCACGCCCGCTCAAACGCCCCCTCCGCCGTTATACTTTCCGCATTTCGTAGTTTGCATGCTGTTTTTGTTTGCGCTGCCTGTCAGTTTGTCTAAACGTCTTAGCTTTCTGTCTGCTGCTCCTCAGTATTGCGCTGGTGCGCCTTGCATCCTGCCAATACGTAATTTCGCAAAATGTTTGCATACTTTTTGGCAGCATTGCGAATGCGCTCACCGAGCTTGCCAGCAATCAGGCAAACCGGCAGCATTGTCATTGTCGTTGATGTTGCAAATGCGTATTGACAAAATTTAAGCTGTGAAGTTTGCTTATGAGTTTTACGACAAATATTAATTAAGTGCTCAAATAAAGCCATAATGAATGCAGCCGCCTTAAGGTAGGCAACAGTTTTACAAAAAGCGTGGTAAGACGAGTGTGTCTCCGGAGTATTAGTCGCAATGGAAATCGCAGTTTGGATACATGCTTCAACTGCTTACGCTTTATTACGCCTTTCACCACACCCGCCACCTCTTTTGACACTCCTACCACCACCAACATCCACCTCCAACTCTACGTTATATACAAACATTCCACTTGCTTTTACGACCTCTGCCAATTTATGCCGCTGCACCGCTTTACGTCTCTCTTACACATTAAACTCTTTTTTATGCGCCAACAAATTTTTCGTTTACGCAATGCGGAAGGATGCGTGTTGCATGTGGCATTTAACGGTGCACAAAGCCTTTTACTTTATTTATATCTTACACTTTTCTTTTCGTTATATTACTTTTATCACGTGCATCATAAAAATGTGCTGCAGTTACGGTCAGCTGCAGTCGTAATGATAAAGTGTACGTTGACATTTCACGGTAAATGAGAAATTTGTACATTTTTTATGCGCACAAAGAAATTTGCGAAATAAAAATAGACTTCGAAGGCACAAAAGAATGCGAGCTGGCGACATTAACTTGAGTTTTTATGAGTTGACCTTCATTTTTGTGAGTGGGTGTGTGGAGAATGGAGATAAATGGGAATGATTGGTGTTGCAACCTGTGCGTAAGTTAGGCATACAGTTAGGGGCAATAAAACGTTTTTTGAGTCGGGAAGGAGACGAAGGTTCGACACAATCTTTAAGTCATATTATTTTGTCGTTAGTCAATGATATGGTTCCTTATTTAAATTTCAAAATTTAACTTTATCTGAAATTCCATAATAACATCAAAAGCAATCTTAACCTCAACCTCAATCTCCAACCCAAACTCAGTATCAGTATCATTACCAATATCAATACCAATATTAATATCAATATTAATATCAATATCAGTATCAATATCAATATCAATATCAGTACCAATATCAATATTAATATTAATATCAATATCAATATCAGTATCAATATCAATATCAATATCAGTGTCAATATCAATATCAATATCAATATCAATATCAATATCAATATCAATATCAATATCGATATCAATATCAATATCAATATCAATATCAATATCATTTTTCTTGAACATACTACGAGTTACTCGATTTGATATATTTTCCAATATCCAAAATTGAGTTGGACTTGATCCAACTTTTCTGAACCAAAAAATTCGCAGAAGCAAGTACTAGTACGAGTATAACTGCTCTGCTTCCTCCTTTTTCACCTTTCCCGCTCCCGATCTAAATCGATGCGTTAGTTTACATATATTACCGTTATTTACCTTTTAACTTGTCAGAGAAATGCAAAGAGAGTCAATAGAGGAATGTTCTAATTTTTTGGTTAAAAACGTTTACTTGATGCAATAGATTGCTTATTCCCACAATCTGACAGTAGACTTCAGTTTTTGTAGAAACTAACCACAGCAGCAATCGGAACGCTTTCCAATGTTTCTCTGGAGCTCACTGAGCCATAACAGGAGATCTGGAAAACGATGAGCAAGAGATGGGTATCCACTTCCAATAGATTTCATACTTGGAAAGAGTACTTCTCACTTTTCAAATCTGAAGTAAGAAACTATATGTCTTAAGAAAAGTACTGCAGCAGTCTTTCCAATTTCTCACCGAAATCGATATCAGACTAGGTACGCAGGAAATCAAAAGCGTTTCTCTTTCTTCCCTCTTGCTTATGGTTTTACTGACGGGGTTGTCTCGAGTCCAGAGAGAAATGTTAGACAGCTATCTGAAAAAATTATCGAGCAAGCGTCAACAAGCTTACTGTCATTTAAATAAGGGTCATAACCAGAAATTGAAGGAAAATTTTAAGTGAAAGCTCCTTAGCTCCCACCTACAGGTACTGCGCAGCTGAAAGTAGTGTTCTTAACACTCACGAATCACTCATGAGTTAACAATAAACGAAAGCATATACAATTCAATAACAGTTACTCTATAATATAGATAATCGAGAGTATATAAAAATCAGCAATATTTCCGCTCATTCTTGGTCAGTGAATCGTAAGTGAAATTCACTTTACTGCACATTTTCAACGCATATTTCCAACCAATACGAATGGAAAGCATTCGACAACTTGATTACTTGGAAATTATTCCATTTCACACAGAGTTCGAATGTTTATTGCCGCGCACACTTCAATCAAATTTCAGCTGGCAAAGAAATATAGACTGCCAACTAAATGTATGTAGGTATATAGATATATGGATGAACACATGTGTATATAAGTGTATATGTATATGTGTACTTGCAAAACGGCAATTGACTTCTATTTCCATTTTTTGTTGCTTTTTTCACACACTTCACCCTCGTTGGCACTGCTGTTGCACACACCTGCCGCATTTTGAGACGTTTTGCGCCTGAATGCATGCTACGGCGCAAATTCAATGCACTCACACAGACGAGGCATTCAGCCATTCGTAGCTGCACACGCTCCCCAGAGACACACTAACACACACAGAAACACACATACATGCGAGCAGATATAGAGTAGTATGAGATAGTCATTGAAGTATTCAACGCTGGCATGACATTCATTGGGGAAGCTGTTGCACTCAATGCATTTTTCTTCACAAACGGTGAGCAGACATTCTTGGCAGACAAGCAGCCAGGGGCGACGAAGAGGGAGTATAGACAAAGGCTTGTATAAGGAGGGAGAGGACGAAATGTGTGAGTTGGAAAGTGTGTCTCAAAAGGTATGGTGACACAAAACTGAAACGCAACGAGAAGCAGTAAAGCACGCCAACACACACACACGCAATACAACCATGCACACATTTCCATGGGGCGCGGGTGGTGCAGCAAGTGAGCCAGATTTATTGGAATCGCTTCACTGGTCATAGCAGCAGCGAACACACACGCACATACAAATATAAGTAAACGCCCAGCGGCAGAGGCGACGAGCTGTGTGCGCGCTGTGTGACATAAGCGGACCAGAGGCAGCACAGTGAAATTAAAAGTTGCCTTGAGGGCTGCTAAAACTACTCGGCGCCAGTCAGACAATTCTGTGTGGACTGTTAAGTGCGCAATATCTTTAAGTAAGTATAAAGTAACTTACAATAACAACAACTGCTTATTTTTACAGCGCGTCTTGGCATTTTATTTCTTTGCGGAACTGAAATTGTTCTACAAAATTGAAATTAAATGTAAATTTTAGAATTTTTTGAAAATTTATTTGCTGCAGAAGGCATTCGGCAGAGTTAAAAAATGAAAGTAAAACGACATGAAAATTAAAAGCTGATTTTTCAACACGATAAGGTATGAATGAGTTAATGGGCGCCTCAATATAGGATATGTACTTAGATGACTGGAAGTCGAGCTACAATTTTTGAAGTCGCTGTGTTTTTTGCAGATCTTTTTTTTCAGTAAATGGGATTAATATCTACAATCTTTGAAATTTCTGGTTCTATAGGGTTGACACATACATATGTACGTATGCACGTACTATATAGAATATATAAAATATTTCAATGACAACAAGATATATTGCCATAAATAGCTATTACAATAATTCCAAAATATTTTCTTCACAAAAAAACATAGCAGGGTTGCCAACAATTTTTTCCAATTTTTTTTTCAATTAAATGATTAATATAAAAATACTTTGAAAATGTTTGCTGTAGTTTTCAATATTTGAAATTTTTTTCGTTATAGGGTTACCATATACATATGTAAATATTAAATAATTGAAATGTAAATATAATGTAATTTCCTGACTGACAACAAGACGGTAAAATATAATATTTCAAAAATACTAGAATAGTTTATTCAAAAAAACTTAGTAGGGTTGCCAACTACTTCTCAAATAAAGTCTTTAAACAAAAATAAATAAATGAAACTTAATAAAAAGTTAATTTGATTAGATAAATAATATATTTTTGAAACGTAAGAACAAAATAGGGTTACCACTATTTTTTAAAAAACCGAAATGCATTGGCAACTTCTTATCAAGCAAATCCTTAAAAAAAATCTATTAAAATTGACAAAAATGTAATTTTGATAATATAAATAATTTTCAGCAAAATTTTTTAAACAAAACTATAAAAAAGGCTTACCAGGTTTTTAATGAAAAGCAAAATGCATTCTAAAAATGTAGTGCAGTAAAGGGAGAGCTGTAAGCACATTGTTTAAGATATCTGAAGGAATATACAATATTAAATTTGAAGTCAGGGTTGCCAAATTTATTAGGAAATAGTTATTTCAACATTTTCGGCACCAATAGCTTATAAACTATTATGTAATTTTTTAACTAACACCCCAAAAAAAATTCTTTCACCATTGACCATAAATTTTTAATTTGTTCTGTTGTGGGGTTGGCATCAATTTTGAATTTTTGACATTGTAGAGTTGCCACATATTTACAAAATATCATTTTGTTTATAAAAACCGTAAAAATAAATTGCTTCTGCTCAGAATTGAATTGAAATTTATGTAGAAAAAACTACTTTTATTGACAAGAACCGTAAAACTAAATTATATCTGCTCACATACTATATAACCATAAAAATAACACAAGAACCATAGCCAAAAAAAATTTAGAAGAATTGCCAATATTATTAATTAGTTTTAATCAGCAAACAATACTTTGAAAAAAATTATACAACAAACAAATATACATATGTATAATATAAGTTAGTATTTAGCCAAAAACTGTCGTTTGAAAAAATATAAAAAAGTGCTGAAGAGTTACCACTATTTTTCAAATTAAAACCCAAATTTTTTTTTTAAATAGATGGTCCAGAACAATAACAATAACGAGTCTTGTTTTTATGCAGGGTTGCCAAATATAAATATTAATAAAAAATTATGTCTTAATTCCGAAAAAAGATTAAATTGTGATTTTAAATTAAAATTAAATTATTAAACTATTAAGGTTGCCAACATTAAATTTTTATGTTAGTGACTAGGACAGAGTTGCCAGGTTTGAAAATAATATAGCTAACTAAAAGCTAAACAAGCCATTGAACTGAAAAACAGATTTTGTAGGAATTCCAGTAAAATCATACAATCATATTACTAACAGAGTTGCCATATAAAAAAATGTATATTCATATATTTAACAATTTAAATACAAAGTCTTTTAAAAATTTCTCTTTAACTGTGAAACAAAAAATACTACTTTCTTTTTTACCACACTTTCTAAGTTCTTGAATAACCTTAATGTCAGCTGTAAAAAACAAATATTCAAGCGCTACAATTTACTTTGCTTTATTTTCACTACATTACGAGTACTACCTACTAACACTAATACCATGCTACCGTGCCTTAACTTCGGTTTCTTTCATGCATGCCGCGGTAAAATGATAAATTACTGTAAGGCAGGCAGTAGATGCTCAGCAGCTGAAGTCAAGTGGAAAGTAAGAGTTTTGTGGCAGCGCATTTAGGAATTTATTGCGGAAGTGACTTTTGATATGCGGAGGTAAGTATCCGCGAATGAATGTGTGGGAATATATGTATAATAGACATATATATTTTTTCTGTGTAACTGTATACTATATAATAATGCAGATTTATTTCCATTGAAGGAGTTAAGATTTCCCGCTCGTAAAGTGCACGCGCTTTTAAACCTCTTATCCGCACCTCTTCACTTAGGTTCCTCACACACTCTCACTTTGTTCGCGAAGCACCATTTTTATTCCCACATTACTCGACTCAATCACTCACCGCTTTTGATGTGTGTATGCTCCGTAAGTGTGCTGCGCTTTAGTAGTGTTTTACTTGATTTTTGTGTATAAAAAAATTATAAAATTATTGAAAATTTTAATTTCATTTGTTCGATTCAAAATTAAGAGAATCACTGTAGCAGTAAAACGGGTAAGCCACAAATTTGAAATTCTCCAATTAGCGTTTATTTAGTAAAACCATTATACCAAGTTAAAGTTAAAGTTAAAGTTAAAGTTAAAGTTAAAGTTAAAGTTAAAGTTAAAGTTAAAGTTAAAGTTAAAGTTAAAGTTAAAGTTAAAGTT
>NW_017537079.1:778137-782191 GCF_001853355.1 Bactrocera latifrons | reverse complement strand
AAAGTTAAAGTTAAAGTTAAAGTTAAAGTTAAAGTTAAAGTTAAAGTTAAAGTTAAAGTTAAAGTTAAAGTTAAAGTTAAAGTTAAAGTGGAGTATAAAATCGTAAAAGTTGAAACCCTTCACTTCATTAATTTAAGCGATGTCAATCGACATCCATTTTCTCCGTGGCTTCAAGAGAAGAAAAGTCAAAGAAGACATTCACATACCTATCTGCAACCAAAGAAATGTGCTACCTGGTGATAAAAATGCAAGAATGTACTAAGCATACCACCAACTATGTGGTGCGTGGTGGTGAAATAGTGAACAGTAGAACATTAAGTGGAAAGTAATTTGCATCTTCACATCAAAAATGCCCGCAATGAGGAAACCAATAAAATTAGATTTTAATAACACTAAAAAATTAAGTTGCATTTATAGACTGAGGTTTAATGGCATGCAGCTTACCTCAAACTCACCAAACGCGCACACACTTGTATAGCCACCACACTCACAACACAATTCGCTTAATGCCCCTGAGCGCAGTTGGCAAAAAGTTTAAATGTCAACACTACGCAAAGCAATCAAAGTTAAACACAAACGACCGTGTACTTGTGGTGCTTGCCACTTTTACACACATATACACGCACACACCACACCGTTTCATTTAGGCTCCTCTGCAATTTTTATGCGCTCTTACCTTATTAAGTCAAAGTTTAGCTTGTTTTAATGTGCTCGCTCATGGCAACTTGCAATTAAACTTAGCTTGCGTCTAACAAGTAAACCGTTTTTGATTAAGTTAGAAGGTTGCCAGCTTTTTGCGAAAATACTTGACGTTTTCAAAGTAATATAGTAAATTGAAGAGATTTGGAAAATTGTGTAGCTAAATATTTTGTAAGAGCGTTGAGAAATTGATATCTCAACATTGGCTATGAATACTCGTTTTATAGAAGCTATACAGACTCAAAAGAAAACAAATATTTTTATATTTTGTAACTTTCCAAATAATATTCAGCGATAACTTCAAATACATTTTATCCGAAAAGTTTTCCTATTTGTTATTATCTTCGACTACAAATATTCAAATCAGAAAAATTAATTTTATGCTTTTGTAAATTTTCTTTAATTTTTAAAATCAAAATTATCGATGAACTATTTTGTCTTCCCATTTTATTACTTTCGTTTTAACCATTCCAAATAACGATGCTGATTTCATGGTAATCGATTAATGACAAATCATTTCGAGTTAAATCGATTTATGCATATATATATTTAAATATCTAAATTTTTAGTTCTGTAATCGATAAATTTATGATTTATTGGCTACATTTACAGGAAGTATATTTTAAGTTGTTTTGACTGTACTAATTCAAATTGATTTATGCGTATTTATTTTTCCGATACAGTTTCGAAATTTCTTACTTTTAACCTTATTACCACATTTCATAAGAACCGATTGTTTATAAATCGTAATTTTGTATTATAATGAAATGAATTATATCGACTTCTCAATATCTATTTTTTGATTGAACACCGCTATTTTTTCAATCTATCGATTATTCTGTATATTAATAAAATTATCGATTTTTACAGTCGATACTTTTCGCAATTTGTTGGCTTAATTTTTAAAACAAAAAATTAAAATTACGATTATTGCAATTTTATTTTCATGATATATCGATATATTTGATTTTAAAATTATTGATTATTTTCAAATAAAAAATTACGACTATTGCAAATTATGTATTTTTATAATCGATATCTATATTTTCAAAAATTATAGATTATCTTTGTTGTATTCGATATATTTCAGATTTATCAGCTTCATTTCCAGGAAACTTACTATTAGTATTTGGATATGCGAAATCTCTTTAAAAAAATTAAGCTATATACAGCTAGTTGAGAAGGTTGTTTGGTTATAATCAAATGAAATATGTACAAATACCAATTTCTCAATTTTAATTTTTTGATACAATCTCGATTTATTTTAAATTACCCTTATTTTTTTGTATTCTAAAAATTACCGATTAGCTTGCAATATTTTGCCTCAATTTTTGAAAGACATTACAAGCTGATAAATTTAGTATTTTCTGAAACTTTAATTTCGATAATAAATCGATATTTCTAAAACTCATCGATTATTTTCAAATAAAATATTTTTGTAATCGATACACATACATATATTATCTTATTGAAGATTAATAACACCTAGTTTATTCTTTTTGTACCTTTTCAGGGCTTACTGGAACTAGTCCTACATTGCAGTGTACCAAATCCAAGCAACATGCATTACTTAACCCCATATATCATCATTACTTCTATAACATTTGCAGCACCGCTCTACACCTCAAGCTGGCAACATGCTTACAAATGCGACTTAAATGGCATAGCACCACGCTGCTGCGTGGACGTCAGCAAAATTATACCCTTCTTAGATAACACGGGTAAGTAAAGTTGTTGTTTAAAGACAATTTAAAGAATACTCTAATACTTTTCTACCTTCTAGTTTGTCTAGTGGAAGACACAACCATGGGTGATCCGCATCGCTACTCTATTCTGCTAGATGATTTCCCTGTTTGCACAGTCTATCGTTCGGGCCCATGCATACATGATGCCGAAGTCTGTATACTAATGCGCCCGCGCGTCTATGTTTGTCAAACATCCTTCACTATCATTTTCAAAAATCGCGCTGCGGAATGGTGTTTCTCCGCTTATTTGAAAATTTTCAATATCAAAATGTATAAATATCCCAAACTTTGCGGTTATTTTGCTGAGCACTATTTTCTAATGCCACGTGTCATTGAGGATTTATTGATTGATTTGGGTTATTAGAAATATTTTATATATATTTAATCCAAAATTGAAAAAGGTAAAAATAAGTTGAGTTGAACTAAACTACTTTGAGTCCAATTAACTCGAAAAAAAACGGTAATTAACAAATTTATACAAAAATTCGATATAAAAAAACTTTCAAACAGCTTGAAGGCGTTTCAGACAATACTTGAATTACTTTATTTATTTTACTTATTTTATTTTGTCTTTTAGTGTCACATTAAGTCTCAGTTTTTCACAATCAAATTTATAAGGTAAAAAATCTAAATTTTATATAATTTTACTCCAAAGTTTTTAAGTTTTGTATTCCTTAACTATTTTTGCCAAAATCATAAATTATAAATCAACAAATATGTAAACAAACCCACACACATTAAATATTTATAGATTTTGAACTTTCAAACCACTTTCGTTTTCATTGAGGTCAGCAATATTAGCACTCTTTATTTGCACATTCACCTCAATTAGCTTTCGTATTTGCTCACACTTCAACTCATAGACATATGTGAATTATATATATACGTGAGCCTACTCGGATATATATCAATTGACACATGAGTATAGGGATATTACTAAAAGGGTTATTAAAAAGAAACTGTAGGTTTAAAATAATAAATTAATATAAATTTCAAGGGATATAGGTTTAATCCTATATTTCCTTCGATTCTGTTGAGTAATGTAATGAAAGCTTAATTGATAAGCTTAAATTAATATATATTTAGGGATCAGCTTTACAGAAACAGAATCGAACATAACATAAGAGGTTCCAAAAGGTAGGTGAATTGACTAATATATGGAACATGCCTTCGCTAATTCAAATATAAAAAATGTCTAAGTCATTACAGGAAAATAGACTAAAATAAAATAAAGAAAATATACTAGAAAGCTATAATTTGGAAAAATCAGTATATGATATTTCGAAATAGATATATTAGCATATAACCCAACAAACCATAACAAACAGTTGTCAAAATGTTGAATATATCTCAATAACTAGATAACCGAAATTTAGTTGAAATGGTTGAAATGAATCTTAGCTTCTTTACAATGGACATTTTAAAGGCCTACGCAAAAATAAACACATACATACATATGTATTTTATGCGTTTAAGGCGACCTGCACAATCCAATATAATATGTGAAAACAAATGCTTGTTTTATATTCGAAATGATGAAATAATATTTATCTTTTCTTTCAGATGTTATTATTATTTTTATTTAAATAATCTTTGCTTTCAGAGTAACT
>NW_017537079.1:735630-777855 GCF_001853355.1 Bactrocera latifrons | reverse complement strand
TAAAAAATTTTTGAAGTAGGAATGAAAAAATGCAACCCTGCATCAGCTGTTTAAAATACAACCCTGCATCAGCCGTCGATAGGGGATATTAGAGCAGGACAGATATGCTTTTTACTGCCAAATGAGGGCAACATAGAGGGATATTAAAGCAGGACAGATATACTTTTTTATATGGCACTGCTGAATGAGCGCAACAGAAATGTATGATCACATGTATACGTACGTGTGTGGGAAAAAGAGGGTATAACCTTCACGCGCCTATGGCAAAATACACATGTTTACCCACTGATTCACTAGTTTTTTACCCACTCATGGTTGGCAGGCATGTACTTTATATATATGCAATATATAAAGTACATCATATGTGAATCATATAGTAGGTTTAAATTTTTTATGTAAACACTTAAAATACCATTGAAACCGCGTGCACCGCAAACTATCACATCACTGGCACACACATATCATTACTGATAAACAGATATCAAACCAACGAAAGCACTTACATAACGATAAATGTAAATAAACAGAAAAAGGATTAAACTAATTGCAATTTTTTAAAAGTATAAATAAGCAACAGTCATGATAATTATCAGTGAAAAATGCAAAACATAACAAAACGTGTTGATATATAAGCAAATGTTATGTTATTATATTAGGTTGTCAAAAAAGTCTTGCGGTATTTTTGCTAGTTGGCGCCGAGAGCGCGTAGTTCTAATTTTATTCGTCGCATTGGGTCACGCTATACCTTTTTGGTAAGCTCATTTCACGCGCTAACAAGTGTTTGATTGATTGCCGTTTCTTTTAAGTCGTTCGTGAGTTATAGCGTCACAAACATAGAGCAAAATAAAGAGAAAATACGGCATATTTTACAGTACTACGATAAAGGCAAAAATGCATCTCAAGCCGCCAATAAAATTTGTGCAGTTTATGGACCCGATACAGTTTCCATTTCCATCGCACAACGATGGTTTCAACGTTTTCGTTCTGGTGTAGAGGTGGTCGAAGATGCGCCACGCTCCGGAAGAAATGTCGTCGAAAATTGTGATAAAATCGCTGAATTGGTCGAATGAGACCGGCATAGTAGCAGCGGTAGCATCGGTCAAGAGCTGGGCATAAGTCATTAAACCGTTATAAAATTAAAATAAATAAAAATAAAAAACACCGCAAGACTTTTTTGACAACCTATTAAATGGTGAGACGAATGCGCAGTTATATAAAATTAAATAAATTTATTTAAATCAGCAGCAGCAAAAAGTGTTCCCTGGGTTTCATTAGAGTGCCAATCATATGGAATAAAGTCAGCCGGATGTTCGAAAATCCTATTATTTGTTATGTGGATAGTGGGTCAATTATTTGTCTATTTCCGTCACAAAGAAACATTCTGATGATAAAACTCTTTCGAAAATCTTTTTCTTAGGTATATTAGAGGTTCAGGGAAGGATGAATGTGATTTAATCCATTTTTGATGCACAAAGTAACTATTGTCAGGAAAAGATTTCTTTTGCATTTTATTTGTACGCTGGAATGTGAAGAATCAAATGAAATTTAAAATTGCATTATATGGGAAGTAGGCGTGACTTAGCCCGATTTCGCCCATTTTCAAACTATCATATATTAATATGAGAAGAATCCTACGTAATAAATTTAGTCGAAATCGGTCTGTCGGGTCGAGATATCGGAATTGACGAAAAAGAGGCAATACCAATTATCACATCGGTTCCCATACAGCCTGCACAGATCAGTTTGGAGGTAAAAATGTAAATGTAAATGTGTCCGGTGTAATTAGTTATTAAATTATTGTGTTTTTAACAGTACCGCCATATGGGGAGTGAGCGTTATTATCATTCAATTTCATCCATTTCCTGTACGAGTTCTTATAATATTCAAGTTTAACAAATTTGGTTTTTGTAGCTTTAGGGTTTAGGAGGCATTTAGATTAAATTTGCTAGAACGCGGGACCACGCCCACTTTAAAAAAAAAACTTACACACAGTTGCGTCTTGCGATCCCCAGAGCCAAATTACATTTTATATCTGAATTTATAGCTTAGTTATTGCACTTTATATTATATGTTTTCGGTTACTAGTGATTTGTGGGCGTGGCAGTTGTCCGATTACGCTCTTCTACGAACTGGTACTTTTTTGTTTTTTTTTTTTTACCAAGGAACTTGCATACCAGGTTTCATCAAGAAATTTCAATTATTACTCGAGTTACAGCTCACACGGACCGACGGATAGACAGACAGATAGTCACCCGGATTTCAACTCATCATTCTGATTATTTGTATAGTGTACTTGTATATATAACCCTATATCTATCTCGCTTAGGGTTAGGTGATATATACAGCTATAAGAAGCTAAAACGAGCCGATCGAAACAGTTTCTTCGAAGTTTTCATCACTGCCTTTGACAACATTCCATCCAAGTTTCTTGAAGATGACTCGAAAAATTAAAAAACTTTACTACATGCAAGCACTTAATTCTGATCGTCTATTTTGTATGTATAACAACTTTTTTTTTTTTTTTACAATCAAATGTTCATGCATCATTGAATGTAGGCTGGTCCCACTAATAGTCATAGTTGTCCCTTTCTCACAATCAATCGATCGTGCAGTTTCCGGAAAAACAACTCATTTTAAACGATTTTCGCGAAATTCAACTGAGAGCGATCGGCGACCTCAATTGAATTCACACTACGATCGAAAAAGATGGGACTTGGATGGATGGATGGTCATTGGATAATGTTGCTGAGTTAATCCACGGCGAAAGCTGCGAAAACTGAACGGGCGAAAGTTTTCGTGATATAAATATAATTTTGGGTTGAGTCGAATATTTGAAATTACTGTTAACAACATAAATAGCGCCCGTATGTATGTATGTATAACATCAAAAATGCTAAATTTTAAGATAAAGTTGTGAGTTGCCAGATTGCTACACTAGTGTTACCAAATCCCGAAATATAAATTGCAGCGTACATGTACGGACATTTTATTTAGAGAGAATCGGACGTCCGGTATAACAAAGTTCGTAGAAAACTTAATACGCTCATTTCAGAGCATACAATCAGGCACATGTTTTGATTTAAATTTTTTGCTATTATTATTCTCAATGTACACACCTTAGTAGTGTGTCATTATAGTCTATTACTGTCGCAAGCCAGCTGTCATTATTTCACTTCGAGGTGTAAAAATGGATGCATCTTTGATTATGTATGTATAGCATAAAGCTGCGATACAAACTGAACGATCGGAATCTAGTGCTCGTCTGATAGTTGTTTTTCATTTCTTACCCAAATTTTCGGTATGCAGATTTATAATAAATATTATCCCGTACGTTTTTTATTGTTAACATAACATGATAAAGAAATCATAAAGTAACATAACTCAGTATAACACTAGCACAGCAGAGCATAAAATAGCCAGAACATACATAATAACTGAAAAATACACCACATACCATAGCATAACGTAGCATAACATATCATAACATATCATAACATATCATAACATATCATAACATATCATAACATATAAAGCACGTCTACTTACCAATTGCCAAATGTACGGAGAGGGCGACTTTATTAATGCTCAACGCCCAAATACGCAAATTATGCACACGTCTCACACCCTCAATATGCTCGAAGACTTCAAGGACCTCAGCGTAGTGCATATAACTGGGTGTACCCTCCATTAAAACCTATTTATCATTTTACCGGCAAAGCAAGTAAGCAGCAAGGCAACCGAATGACAGTTGCACGCAAAGCCACAGAGCCAAGAATGCCGCACAAAGCAAAAGCCAGGACAGAGTACACATTCGTAGGCGGTCGTCATTAATTCACACGCATATATACCGTTATGTGGGTGAGTGCGTGAGCGTGTTACGGTTTGATTGCCAAGTTGTTGGTAGGGCAGCAGGAAACAAAAAGAAACAAAAAAAAAGATTGAAAGAAAGGAAAAATTAAAATGAATAAAGCAAATATTAGTGGTGTTTAACTATAATTGTTGTTGTTCGAGTAATCAAAACCGTTAACAGGATAATCAAATTTAAACGGCCTAAGAGATTAAAAAGTGGGACAAGCAAATAAAGTAAATAAAAGCAAAATGTGTAAACAATCTGTTGACAATAGTTGGTGTGGAGTTGTGTTGGGTGGCCGAGAGAAAAGAAAAACAAACAAGAAAAGACGTTAACACTGGGGCACCGAACTATATAAGAAGGTAAACGGCGTAAAAATACAATAAATTGTGCCAAATTTATATAAAAAGTTTTCCAGATAAGGATTTTATTATGTTGGAACAATTTGTATATGTAGATACTGATGTATTCACCAGTAGTCCGATATCAGTGAATCCAACAAATGAGCAGCTACTTGGGAAGAAAAGCACATGTATAAAATTTCTGCTCGATATGTCAAAAACTGTAGAACTGAATAGCGTATAAACAGACGGACCGACAGAATAACACTGCTAAACCGACTCAGCTACTCAGGTCTGTTACATTTTCTCCTCGTTTTTACAAATTTTGTTCCAAACCTAATAGTGTATATTAGGGTATAAAACTTACAACAAAGAGAGAGAGAGAGAGAGTAAGGGAGCATGAGAAAAAGACTTCAGAAAATACCAAGCTAGCAAACAAAACGATAAAACCGTCAAATGATATAAATATATAATTAGAAAAAGCTCCAACATAGTAGTCAAAGATAGTAAGACTTTGTTTACGTTTTAAAATAATAAATTTGTTCTGCAAAATCTCTATCATACTCCTCAAAGTAATCACTCATAGCGTCAATGCACTTGTTCCAACGTTTTTTCCAATCCTCGAAAGAGTTGTTAAAGTCAATGTCCGGAATAGTCTTCAATGCGCGTAGCCATTCACGTTTAATGTCTGCAATGGACTCAAAACGGTTTCCTCGAAGCCGTCGCTTAAGGTTGCGAAATAGCCAGAAGTGTTAACGGCACGATATTGCTTGAAAAGTGGCTAACAACTCACGAAGACTCAATGCAGTATGCGACGATGCAGAACTTAGAGTTGTTGGCACATTATTCCGAATTTTTTTAACGAATGGCTTCACAAAAAGGCCGCAAAACACGCAACTAGTATTCCTGGTTGACAGTTCGGTCAGTCAGAAGGAATTCGTAGTTCACCACACTCCCATAATCAAAGAAAACTGTCGACGTAATCTTGATTTTTGACCTGCTTTGAAGAGGTTTTTTTGGGTTTGGTGCCCACTTACTATGATATTCGGCCGAATGATTATCTAGATCGTAAACATAGATGCAAGCCTCATCGTCAGTTATAATACATTTCATGACATCCTGGAAGTCAGAAAGCCGTTGTTAGCGCGTCACTATTTTTGGAAAAAATGAGCGATTTTGGAACCAATCGTGATTTCACTTTCCTTAGGCTCAAATGATTTGATGATTATAAATTCATTGGAATATTGCCTTATGCGAGTCGTCATTAACCGATATAGGTACGAATAATGAAGATAGCATCGCTAAAGGTAAAGAACCGTGCTTGAAGATAGTTGTATTGAACAGAAGAACACAACATGTGTATGGATCAGCTCAATAGATTTTGTCTAATTTTTTGGGTATGGAGCGTGCCAAGGTAGATATATTATATAACAAAAGACTTGAAACTTTTCGGGTAGAGGTCTCAAAAGAGATATGATGTTGAACATGGGTTTATGAAAGCGATGCCGAAACTGTCCAACAATTTAGCAAATAGCAAAATGAGTCGAATGTGAAAAACGCCAAACTCCTGAAGGCACTGCATGGCATCCCCCTGCTGAGGCTTATAACAATCCTGTAGAAAATTAAAAATTAAATTATGCTCTGGTATGACAAAAAAGGTGGTTAAAGACAAAAACTAAGATTTTTATTAAAATATATGAAAATTTAATTGCTGCTTTTTATGATTCCGGGTTACTTTTGATTAGATGGTATCCCAAGACAGTATACCAATTAAAAATCACGTCAATTAACACTGGCCCCAATCTAGCTTAGGTTAGATAGGGTTAATCTGGTATGTCAATAAGCCACGCATAGGCCAGTTTGATCTTTTGCGATATCTGGTGGAGTTCACTTGCTAGGTCTAAGAGAAGGAGTCATCGTTAAGGATGCCTGGGCTTGACGGGAATTTTAACAGACTCTGTGGCCTCACTCTGAATACCTCCTCTAGTGTGTCATACTGTGGGGTTCCCAGATTCTTAGAGCGCAGTCTTGCCAATGCGGAACAAGTGCACAAGAGATGCTCGATTGTTTCCCTGGTGCCCCGCTCTAGGCATTTTTTGCAGTTTTCCCGATCTGTCAACACCATTCTGCGGACCACCAGACAATGACCAATTAGTACTTCCATCATGTTCCTACAGTCTCTTCATCAAATTATATCAACGCCAACATAACCAAAACGTAAGGTAATGCGGATAACCCTAACCAAAAAGGTGATATGGCACAATATTTTTGGATGTAACTTAACTTCACTTGGTTCACTCTGTTTGCCCTAAGCTCAACAGGTGTGCACGCTGCTTCTTTTAGGCTTTCAAAACGTCTTGTTATGGAGTACCAAGCCCTTATAAATCGACGAAGTTAGTTTTCAACCTTATCAACTTTGCCAAGTTCACATAAAGTATCTCTACTAAGTGGCTTCAAGCTCTATTTGGCAAAGGTTGGACAGTTAAAAAAAAAGCCTATTGGACCACGTACTATAAAGGCGATATGAACCTTACTAAGGGCAAGTCATTTAAAGGACGATCTACGTTCCACTTTTTTACTTAAAGATCCCAAAGCAGGTCAAGGTTTATTTGAAATTTACTTTACTTTTGAAGCGAGTTACTGCTGACAAAAGCTTGAAGGTTTATCCGAGGGATACTGCAATAAAACATGAAACAAAGTAATAAAGATCCCACGCTGTCGGTTAAGGGAAGATTTCATATGTTCAGAACCGTAGTTCAGCAAGACAGTTTCTGAAAAATACTTTCCTAATTGAGAGTTGAAATAAATCATCTAATGTCACAACCAATGGAGTTTCTATCCACTCACGGTCAAACAGGAAAGTATGAAGGTCGTAAAAGAAACTAAAAAAAAAATTCCAAAATCTATGAAAAATTTTAGATCTAACAAATTCCAATCAGTTCTCAATATTTAATTTCTGCTCTATCTCTTCCTCTCTTTATATTCCTCTCTATTTTTTGCTCATTTTTCTCTTGAATATTATATTTTTCTTTATAACTCTCTATTATGTACTCACCAAGAGCGCATCCTTCATGATAGTAAATGTCGTGAAGAGCACAATGATCGAAAAGATGAACGTGCAAATCGGATCGACAATCGCCCAATCCGGACGGAAGAATATCACCAATGCGGCTACAAATACGCCCGCACTCTGTATCATATCACCGACAACGTGTATAAAAGCGGCGCGTACATTCAAATTCTCCGCCTCACGTGACGCCACACCGCCATGATGATGAGCACCCGGCGCTGTCTCCGCCATGACCGCAGCAATCTCGGCGCGCAGCTCCTGCGCCGAAGTCGAATTCTGGTAAGAGAACGTGGATAAACCGGAGACAGGCATAGCGGCATCATTGGCGTCCAACTCAAGTTCGGCAGCGCCATCTTCGAGCGGACGCTGCGTTGGTGGCAGCGCGCAATGGCCTGTGGGTGTACACGTCGGACCGGCCACAAAACGTCTTTCGCTGCTGGCAGCCGGTTTAATGGCGGCGGTGGAGAGCGCTAGGTTACTGCTGCTCTCCTCACTGGCAACCACTTGCAAATTAGCGGCTTTCTTACCCTTCTTCTGCCTCTTTGACTTGCCGCCGTGACTGTGGCCATGCCCGCCGGACATACCGCCATGCGAGTGACCATGCTGTAGCTGTATGCCCATGCTGAAATGAAGAGAGTATGGTGAAATATTAAAACTAAAAATAATTAAAATAATAAGGAGAGCAATGCAATTAAGGTTTAATACAAAGCAAGAGTTTTGTGCGAATTTTTGCACAATTCCGGAAGCTGCCAGCGACTAGCTGCTGCTTCAAATCAACACTAATTACATTCTTTCCACTTCACTCCACTTGGCGCGCCAAGTTTTTGCGCTTTCACTGGTTAATTTCATACAATTGCTATGCTCGTTGCAAGGCAACGTTGCGCCTTAACGCCTTCTGATTCTAATAACTTTTCGCCTACACACATTTCTTACAACATATATCAAACTACAGCTGAGTTGTTGCTCGGCAACTTGACTAGCCTTGTCTTTTGCTAATATTTTCATTCAAAGCAGAAGTGAAGACTTTGCTACGCCACTCCAACACTTTTGTTGCATACCTTTGTGCGCGCACACTCACTCCTCCAACGCTTAAACCACAAAGCGTTGCTTGATTTTGCTGTTTTTTCTTGCTTCCTCGCATATTTCTTTACGTCTGCGTCCGCGTAACACTTGCCGCCTGCGGCCGTTAGCAGCGTTATAAATAAATGCTAAGAAATGGCTCGCAGTTCCGCTTCAATTCTTTGCTGTTCGTCTCAACTCGTTGCGTACACCCTTGTACCACTGCACTGTAGCCATAATTTCGGTGTGTGCAGCCGAGCATAATACAAAATGTTATTTCGTATTTCTTTATCGCATTGTGAAGAATTTTATTATTTTATTGTAAGAGTATTAAATGAAAATATATGCAATATTCTGGAATTGAATTAAAGGAATTGGGTTAATAAAAGTAATGCAATTGTGACAGTCATTCGAAGTTTTATTGTATTCAACGAATGTCTAAAAGAACTAAGATCAAAATCTTTATTCCTGTTTTTCGGTCATTATTAGCACTGTAAACTGTCTGAGGAGTATCAAATTCGTCTTTTTTAACAAAGTAATACTCTAACGAGTATCAAACGAGTTCCAATTTGAACTTAGTTAGGTTATGCGATTAAAATCACGGTCTTGCTTAATAGGTTTTTCACAGTCGAACAGGTTTATATTTTTCACTTCGTGCCATCAATCTTGAGATAGAGATCACATAGTCGCCAGATGGTGCGCATAAATAATATTGTCTAAAAAGTCTTGCGGTATTTTCGTCAGTTGGCGCTGAGAGCTCGTAGTTCTAGTTTTATTCGTCGCAGCGGGTCATGCTATCACTTTTTGGAGAGCTCATTTCACGCGCTAACAAGTGTTTGATTGATAGTCTTAGTTTCTTTTAAGTTGTTCGTGAGTTAGAGCGTCGCAAACATGGAGCAAAATAAAGAGAAAATACGGCATATTTTACAGTACTACTATGATAAAGGCAAAAATGCATTTCAAGCCGCCAATAAAATTTGTGCAGTTTATGGACCCGAAACAGTTTCCATTTCCACCGCACAACGATGGTTTCAACGTTTTCGTTCTGGTGTAGAGGTGGTCGAAGATGCGCCACGCTCCGGAATGCCCGTCGTCGAAAATTGCGATAAAATCACTGATTGGTCGAAAGAGACCGGCGGCATAGTAGCAGCCGTAGCATCGGTCAAGAGCTGGACATGAGTCATCAAAAAAATTTTTATGAACAATTGAAAACTCAATAAAAATACCGCAAGACTTTTTTGACAACCTAATATATATTTGACTTTGTGGATGACTCTTGCCTTAAATATTACTATGCTAAACTCAATTTCGACTCTCCTTGTCCCCATTTGTACAACCTACTCTCGCGGCTGATAAGATTTCGGAAACTCAACCCTTATGAAGACATGGTCAGTGGCTCGAAAATAAGGCTGCAGTGTACTCGTTGCCAAAAAAGAAATTAATGCAGACTATCGAAAGGTATATAAAAAGGTTTAACTACCAGTCTATCATTTGATGGAAGTGTAAGAACAAGAGGTAAGCAGAAAGGCATGGTAACGTAATCAGTTTATCATTGGGTTCAGTAGTTTGATGACAAGGGCTTGAAAAAGTTCACAACTTGATTGTTGTGTCGATGAGGTCAGTAGTAATTTCCACACTGTCCCGATATTAAGTTCCGAAATAATTATTAGATGAAATATTTAGTGGGAAGTATCCGGGGCTACAGGTTTGGATGTAGGATCACTTTATAGGTCTAAACTGAATATGGATTTAGAGATTGATGTTCTTCCTGGCGAAAATTTGGAAATTTTTTTAGATTTCGACTGTAAAACTCAGTGAAAGTAATAATAAAGTAAATTTTGATTTCGGGGATGATATTTTTCCTGTTAAAAATCTGGAGATATTTTAGAATTCATTAAAATTGTGGACTAAGAAAAGCTTTGATTTTCTCGGCCAATCAGTAGACGATATTATCGCAAGTACCTACGAAAAGATATCCGACGATATCCCGCGTAATTCAAGATTGTATATTCCTAATTATAAAGAGACTTTACCCTACAACTGTGAATTTCAATTTAGTAACACGTCTGAAACTGCCGCTCTCAAATTAAAAGATAGTAACAACTTGGCTTGACTACTGACTCTCAATGAAATAAAGGCATCTATTATTGCGTTGCAATCCTCGTCTTTCTATCTATCTATCTATCTATCAATTAAATACAAAGGAACATAGCAAAGGTTGCCAATAAGTATATTATGGTTGACTTTTAGTATAGTTTGGTTGAACTTTCCGAATTTTCCATAACTGCCTATCAGACAAAAAAAGAGAACACGTAGTTTAGGAACCTATGCCAGTCTTATCACAAAGACGCTCTGCGTGGATGGACACCTGTCTGGAGTATGCTTCACTCCCTAGTAGTAAATCTACTGCTACCTTAATGGCTGCAATCTCGACTTGGAAAACGCGGCAATAGTCGGGAAGTCTAAAGCTGGAGTTGTTAGAGAGTTCAGACAATACTAAAACCCTCCTTCAATCTTTTTCAACTCTTTTTCTTTTCCCTACGAGTCACGAGAACGGGTTGACACGCTTCATTTCGAAAATGTATGAGAGATTTTGTGATTATCTGCAATCTCTCTGATGCCAACACAATGCTTACCAAGCATTGCTTCTTTAACTATTTCGATGTTCGCAGTTGTCGGTTTTGACTGAATTGACGGCTCGTAGGAGGCGAGTTTTTGATGATCTCATTACCTGCATTGAGTGCGTTCAAAAAATTTTGTGCTCTTGACAAGTTAAACAGCCGAAATACTGACTTTCATAGAAAAACTAAAGTCATTTCCCGATAATCCCAACATTAAAGCTTAAAAAAAAAAGTTTAACTAAAGCCACTTACAGCAAATTTCTTTGCCTTATCTCCCATTTTTCCGGTCGCACTTTCTTTTCTCCTTTTAAAGCAGCGTTAACTCCCAAATGTGCATTTTATCACAACAAAAACGCTTTAACAAATGATTGCCCTAATCGCCGCACACCTTCAAGGTTCCACAAAAAGCTCCAGAGCAAATGTTGCTGCAACTTTCAAAGTCCTCAAGTGTCTACACTTGCCTTTATCGGCAGCATTCGAGTATAGAGTTGAGCTTTTTTGTTACATTTTTTGCTGACAAACGTAATTTATTTGATTTTTGTAAATTCTTTTTGCTGCCCAGTCCAGCTTACGCCTTTCAGAGCGCTTTTTTGCCGAGCGCCAGCTGCGCTTAGCCAGATTTGCTTCGCTGCAATTCAAAAATAATTGCAAACCAATTCTTCTTTGTTTGTGAAAGTCAAAAACTTTTGGACAACACAAAACCAAAGGGAAACGAATCCATCAACAAAAAATAAAGAGAACGAGGCACACAGTTAACGGGCAAGCAGCTCCCAAAGCGTAGGCGACCCAGAACGACAAAGAGACACCCAATGGCGGCGTGTATTATTTGTTGCGAGTTTAGCCAAGATTTATTACAGTTTTGCAGCAAATTTCAGGGACAATTGCTGTGCCGATATGCGTCGGAAGAAAAACAAGCGCGCAGCACAACAACAAGAAAAAGCACTAGGCAGTGGAAAAAATCTTTGGCGCAAGAAATTTTCGAACGGAAGCGTATCAGTTTCGGTTGGTTGGCAGTTTCAGTTGGTGACTTTCTGCGAAATTTACGCGTGTGTGTATGTCTCCGATTTTTTTTTTTGCACCAGTTTGACACTTTCATTGTTTGGTTACAATATCTTCAGCGCTGTCTTTACTATCGACGCCCTTGCTTGTTGTGAATATTATTTAGTATTGTTGTTCTTGTTATTTCAAGACTTTTGCGTAGCTGATGCTCTAGCACACACCCAAAAACCGCTAGTTTCCGCTTCCCGTTCTTTGTTACCATTTTTCAAGTGGCACCAAAATGGTGACTCCCACCTTTATACCCTGAACGGGATAAATTAGGGTGCTCACTTAGTTTGTAACAAACACTTTTTGAGATATCAATCCCAAATTTTGAATAAGCTCTTTCCTCATCAAGAAGCGGTTATTTTTACGGAATTTCCAATATAGGACCACTATAGCACATGTAGCTATCATAAAAATGATCGGTCAAAATCAAGTTATTGTACGGAAAACATATTTATTTGCTACGACATCTACATGAAATTTGCTACTAATCAATTTCCGAAAAAAGCGTAACAAAGTGTGGGTAAATTGTTCTGATCGAACGACAATGGCATATAGCTGCCATACAACTTGTCCGATCAAAATCAAGTTTTTCTATGGAAAAATTTTGTATTTGTAAGGATATCTTCACAAAATTTTTCAAGGATAAATATTAAAATCAATACTACAATATCTCTAGAAATTGTTCAGATCGAACGATAATAGCATATAGACGCCATACAAGCTAACCGATAGAAATAAAATTATGATATGGAAAACTATTTTATTTGTGAATGTATCTTCATAAAATTTGACAGAACTGATTATTCAAAGCAAAATTACAATACCCGAAGAAATTGTTCAGATCGGACAACTATAGCATATAGCTGTCATACAAATTGACCGTTCAAAATAAAGCTTTTGTATGGAAAACTGTTTTATTTGACGAGATATCTTCACGAAATTTTGCATGAATTATTATTAAAGTGAACGCTACAATTCTCGCATATACTTCTTCAGATCCGACGACTACAGCATATAGCTACCATACAAACTGAACGCTCAAAATCTTTAACTCGAACTTTCTATACATTTGTATGCCATAAAAAATGCACTTGTGCAGGGTATTATAGTTTCGCTGCTTCCAAACTTAACATTTTTTCTCGTTTTTTATTGTTATTCTATAACAGTTTTATTATTTATTCATGCTTGGGGTAATATTTTCACATTTGTCATAATCCTGCCGCCACGCACACGGTACTACACACACACACACGCACACACGCACTTTTGTATTTTTGCAACTTTTTTTCGTATTACTTTTATCACTTTGTTGTTGTTATTGTTTTCCTGTTTGCATCTGGTTTATCACCCACTTCCGGCTGTTATTGAACGAAACAGTCGAGCGAAAGCAACAATAAATGCTTGTGCAAAAGTTGGTCGTCACCGTTATTTGTGCCGCTTTTTTCTGCTGACTCGTTTATTGTTCTTATTATTGTTGTTGCCATTGTTGACGTGCTTGTTATTTGCGCAACACACACTTACATATACATATGATACACGCTCCAAATATGTATTATACTAGCAAGTATTTTATATACATATGTATATATATATGTGTGCTTGCATGTATGTATTTGTTGTCAACAATTTTGCTCTATATTTTACTAACTCATTCCCTTTCGTCAGCTTCTTCACTTCACTTGACTGTTTTCTATAGTCTTCCTCTCTACCTTGCGTTCACTTTTACTTTCGCCATTGTTGCATACTTTTGTGCGCCATATCATATATCAAAGTGCGCATTTCAATGTAAGTGGTGTTTAGTGTGTGCATATGTGTGTGCGCGTGGGTAAACCAAAAAGTCAAGTAGTGGTCAATTTGAAAAACTGTAACACTTCACACAGTTTACAGTTAGAAACTTTCTCTGCATGTGTATGCGTGTGTGAGTTCAAAAGCTTGTGAAAGATATTGAGTTACGTGTTTTTCGCTTCGTTGTGAGCGGCAAACAATGCATGATTTTGTAGTTTACTTTTAGGCGCGCTTGAGTATAGAGCAAACATTTCGTTTGACATTTCATAAGCATTCAATTCTCAACAACTTTATAAGTGAGTATAAGTATCTCATCAATGTTTGACCTGGATATTATCTCTCTCTCCCTCTAGAAGGCTAAGAGCAGAATGGAAGGAGGACAGAATGACAGAGGAAGCATGTAGAAGTACTCCGCCAGGTGGTGTGCTATCTGCGCCTCCATGGATATTAGTGGTGTATAAACTGCTAAGAAACTTGAATGGCAAAGCCCATAAGATAATGGTATTTATGGAAAACATTGCTATTTTAATAACGGGTAGGTTTTTACAGAACATTAGCAGTATTATAACGCATCGAAAGCGCGTCTGGAGTTGAAGCCAGGAAATGCGCGTCGGCTATTGTTCACAAGAAAGCGCAACATTCCTCTGAGGAGCTTTCCTTCGATAAAAGGACTATACCAAGTATCCTGGCGTAGTCTTAAACAGCAAACTGCTCTGGAAGCACAATGTGGAACAAAGACTAAGAAAGGTTAGCAGTGCATAATATGTTTAGCCAGATGTTTGGCAAAACCCTCTCTCCTCCCTCGCTCAAGCACTGGTACCATACGGCTATTGTGAGACCAATTCGCCCCTGCGGTGAAGTAGTGTGGTGCACAGGCGTACGAAAAACCGCATTCGGAAGCCTATGGATCAGGGTTCATAAGCTCGATGCGCTTTCCATAACGGGAGCGTTAAGAACGACTCCAACGGCTGCTCTTGAACTGACTACTAAACCTTCCCCCTATAGACTCTTCGATGGGAACTGGTTGCAGAAGAATTTACATAAAGCATCTTTTGGCATAATTCTCCTACTTTTCAACTTGAAAAGAAGGTTCAAAGTAAGCACGGAAACCGATGATTGGCGTAAAGGTGTGTTAGCTACACGTGATACTTTACACATGTATCTGGAAGGCTCGAAAGCCCTGTTGTTGTTGTCGTTGTTGTTGTAACGGCAGAAATTCTGCCGAGTTGACAGCCCTTGACCGGATAAAAATCCGGGTCCGTTCCGGTTTTCGTAGACTCGACTGTCGTGGGAACGGCGAAGGCCCCTTTGCTGCTGCGAAAGCCACGGTGGTGGCCACAAAACAAAATTTTTTTTGGCACTCGATAGACGAAACTGTAGGAACATGATTGGAATACTAACTGCTGGAAACCTTTAGAGCTACGCACCCGGGAAACAATGGGACATCTCTTGTTCACTTGTACCGTATTGGCAAAACTACGTTATAGGCATTTGGGCTCTGCACAGCGAGCTACAATGGAAGATGTATCGATAGTAAAGCCACAGAGTCTGCTGAAATTCGCCTCAAGCGCAGGCATCCTAAGGATAACAGAACTGCATCTTGTATCGCAAAGGACGCAACTGATCTAAGCTTGCCACATTGGCCTACTTATCGTTTAAATGAAGATTTCAGCTAAATATAATATGATCGGAGCTTTTAAAATCCACTATTTGAAGATCACTCTCGCCTATAACTCCCAAAAGACCGATATAAATATTTGGAGGGACCAAAGACCAAAATAAAAATGGACTATCAAACAGTCGAAACTGAATCTGTCAAAATAAGGGTAAGTTATGTAAGTACCAACTGATATGTTAAAAAATTTGCTGAAAGGTAAAAAGTTCCCTGAATAAAATAGCTAAGAAAGCCTGTCCATTGTGATGGTAAGTATTGAACGAAACTTAAAAATTGAAATGATGGTTTCATCCTGCTTCAAATTTTTTGAGGTTGCTCTTATCAATTATGGCTATCTTTGCTAGTTCGTCAAAGACGAGAAGTTTCGACCTCTATCTGTCAAAAGCTGGAAAGTACAGGAGAAAGTGACTGGATACAACTTTAATAATATTCGTCCAACAATTTCTCAGCCATACAAGTAGTTCGGAAGGTCTGCACTGAAGAAATAATTTAAGAGATATCAGCTAATAAATTTTATAGAATCTCAAAGTCTTACCGAAGCTAGTTGTTCGCCAACGCCTGCTAAGCTCACATTAAGTCCAGCAATACAGCGCTAGATTGCAAGAGGACAATGTAAATGGGCCAATAGTGCCCTCTCTTTCGTTCTTATCGTACGAGCACTCAATTCAGTCTGATAATGAAGTAGCTTAATGCTAACGATATTGAGGACAGAAACTATTTGTCTAAGTTAGATCATACAATGATCAAGATCAAATCTGATATTGCCGATCAGCTGTTGAAGATAATTCTCAGCTTCCGATTGTTTCTCAACTAAGAGTGATTTCATAGAGATTAATGCTTATTAGAACAATCATTCTATATCTATGAGCGAGATCAGAAACCACTTGCCTAACATAGAGCGCACAATAAGTATAAGTAGAGTCTTATAATAGTGAAGTTCCAAGAAGCATTGTAGTGCTTGAAATAACTTTCAGTTATAGAACAATCAGGAGGCAAGTGCTCTGACATCAGATGCCAATACCAAACCTGAGCAAGCTCAATGGTAACAATTATCGAGATGCCTTCTTCCGCTAGTCAGATTTAGATTTTAGTTCATTTTCTGATTACGTAAAGTTGAAAGTGAAAGATAAAAATATTGGAAAAGACTGTTTCGACTCACTTCACTTAGTTCTTAGTATTTTCTCACACATTTTTATCCTTTTTTATTATTATTTGTTACAGTTTTTCTCTTCTTCTCTCTCCTCACATTCCTGTTAGAGATGGATTCTTCTTAAGTATGACCTACTCATTTATTTCCTCGCTAGCATCATAGTTAAAAATTTAATTGCTATAGTTTCAACTAAATTAAACCTAAAAACTGAGATTCTGCAGCAGCTGATTTTACAATCAATCAGTTAACCAGCTTCGTTATCAGCAAACTGCACTATTATTAACTTATTTTAACTGCTAAAGTACTCAACTCGTCTATCACTTTCGCTTGACTACTGCAGACCCTTCCACACATATCAGCTCAAGCTGCTGCTCTCCAACCGCTGACTATCGGCAATATTAGCACTTAATATGTTAGTCTATAGTCCAACATGACTATACATATCTTTTCATATCAGTAATGCTGCTTGCAGCTTCCTTAGCCTATTTTGAGCTATTACTGCTACTTTTTAGTAGACAAGGGTCCAACAGAAGAAACGCTGCAAGATTTTCGAATTTAATGGTTTCCTACTTGCTTTTGTAGAACTTAGGAGTAGCTAGCAGCAAAAATGGATAAGATGTAAAAAAGTAGAGAGGGAGAGAGAAATAGAGAGGAAAAGTGGTAGGATGAGCGTTGATAAAGAGACTAAGCAAAAAGCGAGGAGGAAAGTTGGAGGAAATGAGAGGCTTGTAGTTTCTTTGGCAGAAGTAATCGAATTTTGCTACTTTTCCGCCGAAATGTTTTAGTAAAGAATTTTTTTTAGCTTTTTTTTTAATTTTTTTTTTTTTTTTTTTGATGAGTTATTTTTTCTACTTTTCTCTCTTTCTGTGTTCTTTATACTGTTGTTTTTTTTAATTTTTTTTTATTTTTATTTATTTTTGTCATATTCGCATGGACTATGCTTTGTAAACTCCTTAGAGATGTTCAGCAATTTTGCTGTTTCTATTATTTTTGGTGTTTTTTTTAATTTTATTTATTTTTTTTGTTACTTTTTTCAACATTTCCGTTGTTTTTGTTGTTTTTACTAATACTTTTGTTGTTCTTTTCATTTTTATTGTTGTTGTGCTCCTTCATTGCACTGATCAGCCGGCTTGTGGTCATTTTGTCGGACTCTTAGCTTTTTGGCAGCCACACACCAACATACTCACACAAATATGCTACCAAAAAGCGAATCCTCTTAGCTACAAGCATATTCACAGCTGACAAGTTGTGCCGCACAGCGTGTATTTGCAGTAAAATAGCTTTGAAAATTATTATTGCATACATTGAGGCGCACACACATACACACACTGCCTGCGGTTGTTAGCAGTGCTGCTGTGGCTGTTGCTTTGCAATTTTTTAAGCCACTCGTTTGCAGTTTCTCAATTTACGTTGCATTTCATGCGATTTTCTTGTTGTTGTTTTTGCTTGTTTAGTATTTTCGTTGGCATTTCGCTTCCTTGCTGGCATTTTCGATTTGTCCTTTTTTGTTTTTCCTTTGCCTTCGCAGTCATTCGTAGCCACTTGACGCTGGACGCTCGTTTGGTTTGGCAATTTATGGCCTCAACTGTGGACGGCCAAGCGTGCAACGATCATTTGTGTATATATGTATATGTGTGTGTGTTTATACTCCTTTTTTTTTGGCATAAGGCAGCCGTGTTACCGCGCTGTGTTGAAAATGTTGCAAGCAGTTGTGCACTTGACTTGACATTTGCAGCTTTTCTTATTGGCATATAAATATTTAGGCGACTAAAGTGTGAATTTCGTACATGCTTAGCATTTTTCTCATCGGCTTTGCTTGCCGCAAGCAGCTTTGAGCATTCAAACAACAAAAAATGAAATGCTGGACCTTCCAATCTGTGTCGTTTTCCTTCTTTCCTAAGCATTTTTCGGAAATTCTCTCGATTTTTTACCTTTTTTTTTTGTTTTTGTAAATAAAATATCAAAATAGTGTAAAATTGCTTCAAAATGTTAATCAGCACCAGGAATTGAAATCTGGTAAGCGGAAGCGCAAAACTGTATATAATAAACAACTTGAAAATTGCTCTGCACCGCACACTTGCTTGTTGAGTGCAGCTCAGCTGATTTTAGACAGCTCAGAGCGGATATTTTTCAAGCACTTACATAGTTGCTAGTGTGGCAAACTTAGTAGCTCGCTTGGGTTCATAAATTGTTAAATGTGTGGGGAGCACCACGACTACTGGCTTGAGTTAGAAAATTTCCGGTAGGTCTCTTTTTTGTGTTGTCAAAGTTCCTACTAATACCAATACCATATACATATATACGGATATCAATACCGGTACAAATACTAATATCGTAATATCAATATCAGTACCAATCATAATACCATTACCATTACCAAAACCAATACCAATATCAATATCAATACCAACACCAATTATGATACCTATGCCAATACCAATACCAAAACCAATACCAAAACCAATACCAATACTAGTATCAATACCTCGACCAATCCCAGAACAAATACCAATACCAAACTAATACCAATAGCAATATCAATTCCAATACCAACACCRATACCAACACCAATACCAATACCAATACCACTATTAATACCATTACCAATACTAATTACAATATCATTACCAATTCCAATACCAACACCAATACCAACACCAAAACCAATACCAATACCACTATTAATACCATTACCAATACTAATTACAATATCATTACCAATACCAATACCTATACCAATACCAATATCAAAACCAATACCAACACCAATACCAATAAGAATATAAATACCAATGCCAAACTAATACCAATAGCAATACCAATTCCAATACCAACACCAATACCAATACCAAAACCAATACCAATACCAATACCGCTACCAATCCCAAAACTAATACCAATACCAAACTAATACCAATAGCAATATCAATTCCAATACCAACACCAATACCAATACCAATACCACTATTAATACCATTACCAATACTAATTACAATATCATTACCAATACCAATACCTATATCAATAAGCATATCAATACCAATATCAATACCAATAAGAATATAAATACCAGTAACAATACCAATATAGTACCCAAAATCAATTCCATATTTTCCCACAGAACTGCCCTATAACTTCTTCTTGTAAAAGCTTGTTGATCGCAAATTTCTAAAGAGTGTTCCTTCCAATTGCCTACCATATAGTCAAAAGTCCAATTTGTTGGTCTTCAAAATGCCAAAAAGGTCTCACATAATGCTTAAGCATCTTTCAAATCACCTCATCGTTTTTCTTCTCCTTTCATTGCCACAGAAATACAAACTTAAGTCCGACAGAAACAAAAAAAAAATACAAAAAAAAAACAACCAGCTCATTACACGCTTAATAGCTCAGTGGAGTTGTAAGTTCTATTACAACGTAAAGTACTTCTTCTTCCTTCCTCCATGTACTTCATTCCACTCTTCATCTTCATTCTTTTGATTTTTCGAAAGAAACCCATTTTCGAGCGCATTTCAATGTCCTCTCGTAAATAGTTGGGTAATTCAAAGTTGTCAGTTAATTACGCTGCAACCTCTACCCTTCATTTGGACATCGACTCACTCTCTCTCTCTTTCGCACGTTTGCGTCAGCCTTTGCACTTTAAGCTTTTCTTCACTACTTGCACGCTCCTGCACTTCATTACATTGCATTACGCTACGTTGCTTGTGTTTTCGCTTAAGTGCAGGTCGTTGAGGCGAAACAGAAAAACAAAAAGCAAAAAATAAAACTTCTTACTTCACTCACGTGCCACAAAGGAAACATTGCTATTGCAACAATAACACAACAACACATAGTTCACACAGAACACGTATGAGTGAACAGTGGCAAATGAGGCACTTGAACAATAAATTTTTTTTTTTTTGTTGTGTGAAGAGTAAACGAGTTGGACAACGAGGTGACGCACGAGGATATGCAACATACTTATGGAGGAGCTGGCAGGGCGGCTGAACTAGGTTTCTCTTTAGAGAGACAGAAACTTTCATTATTTCTCAAGTAGAAGAGAAAAGTAAAAAATTGTTCATGATCTGTTTGGTCTTAAGCAGTGAACACAGATCCTGATAGCTATCTGCTGAGCATTTTTGAAACTAGTTTTCTACAAATGAAATGTTTTACAAATATGCTTTATATATTGAGGAAAGATTGGCTTGCATAGTCAAACTAGTGCTCGAGGAGGTTAGATCGTGAAGAAGTACGGAAAAGTAGAGAGTAAGAAAGAGAAGGAGAAATGTAGATTACATATGTATACAGTGACCATGCAATAAATGAGTACTTCAACGATTATTGTCAGAGTCAAAACAAGTAATTAGCAACGAATTTCAATAGTTGGTTGAATGGTTGAACATAAATATCCACGAAACATCGCAGTTGAAACTGCTTGAAGAGAAGAGAACTACATTCCTTAACCAGAAGTATGCTGACCTCCCCATATATGTGTGTTCGACATCCATTAATGAAGCTTCTTCGTTCGCGTTGCACTTTATCCAGGCGACCATTATGTTCTTCGCACGTGCCTCTGGCTAGCAACTTGAGGATTTTGTTGCCGCTCTGCACTTCGACAATAATCCCTGTCACATGCGGAGAATCTTAGACTCGTTAGGATCCAGTCTGTACTTCTTCGAGCAAATCGTGAAATTGGTCGCTGAATGTTTAGTGAGGGAGGGCGTCAGACTCCGTGCAGAGAAGAAACAGGAAAGATCGGTCAGTCAGAGTCAATGATGATCGAAGTGCGATAGGAAAAATATAAAAAATGAAGCCGGCTTAAATAATTCTCGATGCTAAAGAATGGAGCCATTTACTATATAGAAGATCACACATAAAACTCTCTGAGTTCTCTGAGTATCATTCATTTAGTAGTGGCCAGAAATGATTATTTTGCATATGGCTCAAGCAGCTCGCGACTTCCGATCTTAGACCCAGTATTCTCTGGGTAGCCAAAAAACATGCTTTTGAAGGCGAGCTAAAATGAGAAGGCAAAACATCCCCTCCACAAGGTAGTACGCTTAGTTTGGCATCCGACACATGAAAAAACACCACCAATGAAAAGAACAGAACAGGAACACAAGAACCCCCTTTTTATGCCAAGCAACTCGTGAGAGTAAAGGTTGTCATCACCGCCGTGCAAGATGTGCGAGAGACAGGACAAGGACTGAGACAAGTAGATCTGTGTGACATTTATTAAAGGAGTACAAATTCGGTGGGGGATTCGTAGAGAGAAAGAGACTACGTCGGCGAGCCCCGACAATCAACCCGGTGAATGAATGTCTAGCCACAATCCGCATCAAAGCGAACGATTTTGTGTTAGACTTGCACTCCTGCTCGCTGCGGAAAGAAAGCCCCGGAACGGGATGCGCGCAAATAAAACCATTTTCTCAACTCGTTTGTACGCTGACCTGCGCTAATATTTTTGTTGCTGTCAATTAAATCACAGAGACATGCTCACGGCACTTCTTATTGTGGCGGACGGTAAATGACAATGACAGCGGCAACAACAAAAATAACAAGAATATTGTAAAGGCTAGAAATTGTGTAAAATATAGTGAAATAAGAGTGCATAAAACGGCTGGAAGGACTAAGTATATGTGTGTGTGTGTGTTTTATGTTACTGTATGTACTTACATACCATATAGTTTTACGTGTGAGTCTGAGAGCGATTTGTTATACCCTAAACTGGGTACCGTACCCAGTAACAAACCCCAGAAATCACAAGTATAAACAAGTACATATATAAATGATCAGTATGACGAGTTGAGTCGATTTGGCCCAGTCTCTCTGACCTGCTTTATATACATACGTGAACTACTCCCACATTTTTCAAGATATCGGTACCAAATTTTGCACATCCTTTTCTCTCTATTAAGCTGCTCATTTGTAGGAACTGTTAGTATCGCACTACTATAGCATATAGCTGTCATACAAACTGACTGATTAAAATCACGTTCTTGTAGAAAAAAGTTCTTCATTTGACAAGATAACTTCGCAAAATTCGGTATTCATTATAGCTCAAGGCAATAATATAAACTCCGAAAAAAAATGTTCAGATCGGAACATTCTAGCGTATAGCTGCCATACAAAATGATTGAAAAAAGCATGTCCTTGTAGGGAAAAATTTTTTGTTTGAAAAGATATCGCCCAGAAATTTGGTATAGCATATCTCCCAAGAAAAAGATATAATCTCCGAAGAAATTGTTCAGATTGGGAAACTATAGCGCATAGGTGTCATACAAACTGACCTATCAGGCTCAAGTCCTTGTATGGAAAACTTTATTATTTGGCGAGATATCTTAACGAAATTTTACATGCAGTATTTTCTAAGAGAGTACTATAACCTTCAGATAAATTGTTCAGATTGGATCACTATAACATATAGCTGCCATACAAACTAACCGATCAAACTCAAGTCCTTGTACGGAAAAGTTTTGCATTTGACAGGATATCTTAACGAAAGTTTACAGGAATTATTCCAATTCCAATTCACCAAAATATTCTCCACAAAAATTGTTCAGACCGAACCACTATAGCATATAGCTGCCATACAAACTCATCCATAAAAATCGAAACAAATGCTAACTTATGCTTTAAAAAATGCACCTGTAAAGGATATTATAGCGCTGCTGTAACCGAAGTCAACATTTTTTTCTCGTTCAAATATGTGTGTGTGCGACAACGCGCCAACACTAACGAGCCGACACTAGTTGGACGGAACTGTAAATAACCGCTTCATTGCGCTCCGATTTCCTGCGACAACACCGGCCAATATGCGCTGATGAGCATATAAAATACGACAACAACAATAATAAACACTACAACAACAATAAGTGTGGTGTGCCTGCAACTCGTGACGACAGCGAAGGCCAACACGTTGCGCGCATTAAAAATTACGAAACATTTTTTATGTTTGCTTATATATGTATGTGATCTGAGTGTGTGTATTTAACTATGTACATGTGTGTGCGCCGTCAACAGTCTCATAGTCATTACGAAATGCCAACAAATAGCGCCAACGAAGCGTGTAACCACCAAGTAACCTGCAACTTGTAACCGGCAATGGACTCAATGAAGCACACAAAAACAACAATAAATAGCATATTGGTCATCTTACGGTCTGAACGCGGCGACGGCGGTCATTTTCATTTTGTCATTTATATTGAGCGTCAATAGTTTATAGCGAAAGAGGATATGGCGACGCGGCAGCACACACATACACAGGCATAGCACATAGAGGAAATCGATGAAAGGCTTTCGCAATCAAGCGCGTTTCGATGCATGTGTGTGCCTGGGTGTGAGTCAAAGAGCAACGATCGCCATGGTTGGCAAGAAGAAGAACACTTTAAGGCTTCATTGCCTGCCGCACGATGTGTGAAAATGCATGTACTCAAGTGTATATGTGTGCGACCATTAAAACGTAAGTCGAGATGTGGCAATGAGCGACGCGCAAAAACGTAGAAAGAACTACAAATTATAAATAAAAAAATTTTATATATAAAAGTAAACAATCGGTCAGTAACGGCGAGTGACAGCAGCTCTTCAACCACTAAAGGCGATTTGGGTTGGTGAGTACACGGACGTAGCGAGCTGACTTGCCGTTAGCCACACGAAAGGTGGAAAAGGAAATGGCGGAAATCGCTCGTGCTTCACTTTAGCAGCTTAATTGCTGACGGCTTTGAAATACACACTTAGAACTAAGAGCGCATAACGGTATACTGAAAAATAAAATACAAAATGTTAGTTCGACCCTTATATAACCTTCACAAGTGCATTTTTTATAGCCTAGAGGGTATAAAAATATTTTTATCTTGATTTTGAACGATCAGTTTGTATGGCAGCTATATGCTTTAGTGATCCGATATTGACGATTCCGACAAATAAGCCGTTCTAAAGAGATAAAAGGGCATATACAAAATTTCAGAGCGATATTTCAAAAACTGAGGGACTAGTTTGCATACATACAGACAGATGGACGTCAAGCGAATAATTTATGAAAACTAATATATGTTCATATATGTTTTATATGGTCTTCGACGTTTACTTCTAGTTGTTATAAACTTCGTGTCTCACACTTAACACACCCCATTCAGGGCATAAAGAAACAAGTGTTCCCTTTGTCCACTTACTTCACACACTCACAACTCAAAGTCAGCGGCCGCGAAAAACGCCAACTTTTTGCCACAAACGAAATATGAGGAATACCAAAAATAGCAAATGCTGACTTTGAGAAATCGTTAGCTTAAGAACGTGTTAGCCAACTAATGACTGATGTGGCACGTGTTTCGTGTTTGGCACGCGCGTTTGCAAAAATTTTTTGAAAGTTGAAAGGAGTCACGTCACGCTCGCATTGGTAGATACATACTTGTAGATTGGGTAGGCAACGAAAAAACTGAGAAAGTTATGAAAATGAGAACAATTAACTAAAACGGAATGGAAGGGCATGCAACGTAACATAATAATAATTAACAAAAAACTATTTTATTTAATTTGAGAGTCATATATTGTCTGGAACGAAATGGAATGGAACGGAACGGAATGAATTTAACTGAACATTTTGAATTAGAATGATATAAAATAGAACGGCAACTTAATTGAAATTAAATATTTTGTAGAAACGAAATGAAATAGAACGGAACGTTTTGGAATCGGAACGGTATAATTTGGAATGGTTTTTTATACGTAACTAAAACTTATACGTTCTGTATAAAGAAATGTTATATAACGGAACGTTTGGAAGCAGAACGGTATAAAATGGAAAGGAATAGCTATTTAACTGAGATATAGTTTGTAGATATAAAATGGAACAGAATCTTTTGAGTCAGAACGGTATAAAATAACGTAATAGTTACTTAACTTAAATTTATATATTTTTTAGAAGTGAAATGGAATGGAGCATGATGTTTGGAATTAGATCGCCATAAACTTGCACAAAATGGTTATTTAACTAAAACTTATATATTGTATGGAAAGGAGTGGAAGTTGGAATCAGAACGAATTAAATGAAGGGAAATGGATACCTAGCGGAAATTAAAATATGCCGTAGAAACGAAATGGAATAAAAAGGAACGTTTGCAGTCATAATGGTATAAAATGGGAAGGAATGGTTACTGAATGGAAAGGAAATGGAGTGTAACGAAACGATAGGACTCAGAACGTTAAACAAAAAGTGAAAATAAAAAATATTTCCATGAGAAGAATAACTAAACCGCGAATTAAAGCCATAAAAGTAGCTGGTAGAACGAGCGAACCATTTTTAGAATAATTGTATATTGACATAACAATAACGGAATAGAAACGTAGCTGAAAAATTTTTCTGGAGGCGAAATAAGATAAAGCGGAAAGCCTGGAAATGAACACTATGCACTGTAAGGTGACAGAAATGACAAGATACTGACAAAAATTATGTAAAAGGAATGAGATTCTTGAACTGGAAAGAAAGAAAGAACTAAGGTGATTAGTAAGCTGGGTTAAGAGGAACACAGCATAGTTTATAGTAAAGTTTTTCTAGAGAACGAAAAATAATACTGTGTTAGGAAATATTATTTCCCTTTTGTACCAAAAAAAAGGAAAAAAAATAGAATAGATTCTCTCACGTCAAACAAACCTCATCAATTTTAAGATTTTCAGAAAAATAAATTCTCTGAACCATGCAATATATGTATGTATGTATCTGTAACGTAGTAGCTAAAAATAAACCAAGTGCTAAGCAAAACGTTAAAGTAAACGACCAAAGCATTTAGAGCGAGTTTTTACTTCGCGTTCATTTGAGCAAATGAACATCGTCAATCGGCATCATGGAAAGAGAGGTGGTAAAGCAAAACTTCTTTTAAATATTTCAAAGAATTTAATTCTAGTTCAGCATTTCTAATTTAAGAATGTAAGTTTTAAAAAACATTCCACACTCCACACATATTGTAGCCATTCAATTCCAATATCAACCGAACAGAAGTTGTAGTATAATATTTAAAAGTAAAGTAAGAAATTTTAGGCTTTATTATGAGATATAAAAGTCCTCTTTTACCGTACTGATTGTCAGAAGAGCAAAAGCAGCGAAGGTAATAAATCTTCAGAGAGTGAATGGAAGAAATGTATCCATATTTTTAGTGAGACCATACCGAGCGCGAAAAATGTACCAAAAGCAAATTGAAAGATAACGGATTTTGTCTGTAAAAAATTATAAGACAATTCTTATATTCAGGATACGAGTACATTTCTGAAACGGCTCAAATCTCTGCCAAAGGACGCAGTCTACTTTTGAGATCAATAATAACTAACAAAAGTAGATTGAATAACATTTAATAGAAGCTTTTTTGATTTATTGTGGTATTTGGATAAATGTAGGATCGTTCGACTGCATTATAATATATGGATTACTTAAGACATAGACTCACACTAGTGTAGATATAACTAACACTAGATGTACAGGAACTTCTATTGTACTCCTGAAGAGAGCCAAACTCACAGGCTTTCTAAATCATTCACAACTCTTTTACTTTGCGAATTTTCTAGAATGTTTCATTCCGATGTTTCATTGCATTTGTCAAGTATTAGTACTAAAAGCTTGGACAGCAACAGATTGGTGATTAATAATGTTTTTTTTTTAACAAGTTAACAGAACTGAAATATAAGCTGAAATGTCTAAGTCTGCCGGATATGCAAGTTAGCTTAAATTAGATGACTGACACACCAAGATATAAAGTAATATTACACTTACATGGCTTTTCGAAGCCTGAAGATAACTCCTGTAGTTTTCGGCTATAACCGCGCAAGTGGTTTCCCTTCCAATTAAGAAGAAGAAGAAGAAGCTGAACATTAACTCTCGACAAAATGACAAATTATATGTACGTGATTTCTATTTTCGCTAAAGGTATGTGATCTAAGTTAATTGATCTGGCAATGGCGACGACTAGTTAATCAAGAAGGAAGTGTTGAGATGCTTTGTATCCTTATCCTTTCTAAAGCAACTTATGCAACTGACATTTCGTAACATTTCAATGCCGCATAAATCGCGGTCAGGCAGTATCCAGTTAGAACTCCTTTACTATTAACCGGTGAATTACGATTTACCCCAAGTTATTAGGACATTGGGATTACACAGTTGCTAGTGTATGATCAGCGTATACCAAGCTTGCCTGAAGCCAGCGATTCCTACTCTGCGATACTTCCTACGAAGATAAATGAGCTAAGAAAAGACTGGCTCGGCGTCCTTTCAGTTACTGGTTAGTTGATTGAAAGGAGAGGCGCATAGGCGCTGGACCGCCTGTGGTCGTACTTAGATTAACGTCAAATCTATTGTGCCTTCGGCAGGTAACTAATGTTAGCTTTATCCAGCAACTCTGTAGATGTGGTAAAAGACTTGCTGCACCCCAGCAGCCCAATGTCTCTACAGTTAGAAAGTTGGGAGCCATGGAATAAGTTCCTTTTCACACGGCTGAAGGCTGGGCATTCGAATAGCTAATAGGCGTTAATTGTCGCTTGGCTATGCACTAGAATATTTATGGACTCGCTGCTTAAAGCAGAATCCCACTTGACACCCTCTGCTTATCCAAATATTTTGGAATGAAATTAAACCAATTGCGGAGTGCAGGAGCACGCATTTATCACCGAGTGTGAAAACAACTTTTCCCGGTCATATAGCATTCGAAAATATCCCCGGTTGCTACGAGCAGCAAGACGTTGAGTGCCAAGTCTGCCAGATAACTTTATATAAAATATTTCAATCGACGCTCAGCCAAAGCCAGGGCTCGTGAGTAACAGCTACGTGCTAAAATTAGCAATATTTATTGATATAAGACTCAGGATCAGGACAACGCATCTCAACTGGCGCCTGGCATGACTGATTGCTGACTGGCACTTCGCAGTTACCACTAACCAGCTCACTGAGGCGTCAATAGGAATTCAACGCACTCACAAACACACACAAATGCTTAAAAGGAATAAAGGCAAGCAAACAAATGAAAAATGATTCAGCAGTTTTTGTTGTTAAAAAGTGTAAAAACTGCCAAACGAAGCTGCGGCAATAATGCTGTACACACACATACACAGGTGTGCAGGTGGCTGAGCAAAAGCGAAAACACTGGCAACGGGGGGAGGCAGGTAAACGATTTGGCAGGCGCTGTCATCTCTGACGTTGTTGCCACATAATGAAAAACGGAAACGGAAATTTTGTATTGTCTGCCTCCGCTGATGGCATGCCAAATCTAACTCATACACAAACACACAAATACACAAACATGAAGACATACACACTTGATTTTTTGCCGAATCGCTTGTAAGTTTGCTTTTATTTCCTTTTTTGTTGTTTGTTTGCTCACCGCAACTGTTTACCCTTGTGGTTGTTGGTTTGTGTCGACACGTATATATAGTTTTGTGTATGTGTGACTTTGCCGATCTGCCAACATCTTTGCACATCCTCTACCGCTATTGCGGCGGCAATATTTTAACTGTCGATTCACTTATTTGCCTCGCATTTCCTTGCCAGCTTTGGTTTGGCTAGATTTGGCCGATATGCTGCCAACTGCTCATTAGACGCATTGTCACCTCTTATAGCATTCAGCGTATTTGTTGTTGTTATAACGTTTGCTGGTTTGTTTGGCATATCCGATAATGCGGTGGAAATGGTGCTGAGTGATTGTGATGTGTTTTATGTACTTTTCAGCATGCTTTCGACAGTTACGTTGCCTACTTTTAGGCATAGTGAATAATACAAATGGAATGTAGTAAATGTTTTCGCAGGCTGACAATGACGTAACTGATTTCTTAGCACTTCTAATGTGAGCGGCAAATTACTACAGCCCAATTGAGGTCATTTTGTTACATTTACAGTTACATATGCATATGTTATACTTCTTGCATATACTTTTAGGTGAATAATTTTTTTTTTTTTTGTGAAAAAAGCAGAAATTCATGGTTTTTCGTTTTCATAAACCACATTTTTCAACGCCAGTTCGGCATTTTAGAATTTGTTATGACAGCTACTTTTAGGCGCAAATTTTTCTTGAAAGTTCTGGAAACTTTATTATGTGCTTTTAGGTTAATTGCGTAATGCTTATGGTGAACTAGCTATTTTAAAATAGCTGCGATGTCCGAATACCATTTTTGCGTACATAACTTTAAATATATAATTTTCATATAATATTTCTGCAAATCAAAATTGGTATATATTACAATGTAAGCAAGCGTCATATGTGGGCTAAGAAAAGCGCTGAAACGACTTTATCCAAATTATCACGAGAAATGATAACGGCAAGCTCAGAATCTAGTATTATTTTAGTATACCTTTAGGCGCGTATACTGCGCAAATATTAGATTAATAAATCGATTTTTTCCAAAGAGTTTTTTATTAGTCTGTGCCACGAGGTGATTCTTTTAATCAGTATTGTTTGAAGATGGACATCAGACGAGAGAATATAAGTAATACTTGTATTTTATAGTTTTCCTTCGAAAAAGACTAGAACGCTAATTAAGTAGCTGCAACTGTGACTGTCAGTCTGACTGTAGCATGAGCAATTTGGGTTCGTCGATACCGTTCCTAGAATCTTGATGTCAGAGATGCACTACGCTTTGGAGGACGAAATATCGCTATTATGAAAAATGGAGATGGAATGAACCGACATGTTAACACTGTCTCGATTCTCCAGGAAGTAATTATGTGGCAAAAAGCCGTTTGGTATCGCTTAAATAAGTGTGGATATAAAAAGAAGCTCGTGGTATAGATGCCACACGAATTCTCTAGAAATTCTCATGGACGTATTATATATGTAGGTGAAGATATAAAAAGAAGATGGTTGAGTGGATGCTCGCGAAATCTTCATAAACTAATTATCTTCCTCGAATCACTACTGTGATGACGCAAAGTGAATGGCTTACTAGAACGTCAAGCAAATATGGTCATAGTAGAATATCGGCGGTACGGTACAAACTATGACTAAGCCAGGATTATCGGTCAGGAAGGTTTTGCCGTGTATTTTCTTGATTTAGGAAGAGAATCATATTCTATGCGCAGCTTTCATACCGATAAGCTCTTAATAGAGACCTGAGCTGTCAACGATTGCGTCTTTTGAAGCAAGCAATCCCCTTGAAGCGACCCGCTTTGGCCAATAATTTAGGAACTGTTTTCCTCTGGACAACGCCGGGCCATTTACATCGACAGTGATCCACCGAAGCTCTGTGAACTTGGTTCGGATACTCTTAAGCAAAGAAACCGATATCAAGAGTTTATAATCTTAAACATTTTATGGGCTGCTCTACGCCCAAGGTTTTCATACGGACCTGAACTGTCAGAAATTGCACCTTCTGAAGTAAGCTATCACCCGGAAGTAGTCAGCCTTGGCCAATAATGAAAGGCCATACACATCGATAGTCACTTAACAGAAGCTCTGGAAGCTTAGTTGGGAGGTTCTTATATATTTGCCTTGTAGAAATGCACTTCAACTCATCACCGGTAAAAATTCACTTGAAAAGGCTTGTTCAAGTCGACTGTCCCAGTTTTTTGTCAATAAGGGCAAGCGTTACTATGCGTTGTTCTCCCATCATCAGATACAAATTAACGGAACCGACCAGTATTTTTATCCCGTCAAGAACTGTTTTCAGCCGCTATAACAACAGTGTTTCTAAATTATGGCAAAGATTGTCCAGGACTGTCACATGCCCAGCCATGATATCGCTAAGAAACTTAACATTTTTCATCAAACAGGTTTGAACCGTTGAGAAAAGGCTGGCTATGAATGGAATGAATTGTTTGTGAAAAAACTAAAGGACCAAATTAACATCTGCGATTCTTTGCTGAGACGAAATGAAGTCGAAGCATTTCTGAAACGCATAGTAACTGGAGACGAAAAGTGGATCAAATACCACAAAAATGTGGGAAAAAGATCATGGTATAAGCTTGGTGAAGCCCAACAAATGGACGCAAAACCAGAATTGATAGCTCGAAAAGTTATGTTGAGTTTTTGGTTGGATTGGAAAGGAATCATTCACTCTGAGCTGCTCCAGCCTGATCGATTGATTCTACATTTTACTGACAACAACTGATTAGACTGAAGCAACCAATCGAAAACAACTGCCCGAACTGATCAACAGAAAGGACTTCTTTTTCCATTAGGATAATGCTAGCTAGACCATACATATCTTTGATGACTCGGCAAAAACTGAGAGAGCTTGGCTGGGAAGTTTTGATATTTGGTTCACTAAACTTCATTATAATTAAAAAATTTAAATTCATAAAAAAAAAAAAAATAGGTTGAAGTTTGACTAGTTTTTACTCTTCATAGCCAAAAATATGTTTTTAGATATTAAAGTTGTATTGATGGTTTGAGACATAGGAGTATTTGGAATGACTTTGTGCTTAATATAAAGATAAAAAGACAAAAAAACACAATTTTGGAAGAAAGCTATATTCAATAAACTTTAATACTAAACTTTCTATGGACTTCGTCTGCGAAGAGATGTGCTAAGTTTAAGCACTGCTAGAGTAAGAGACTCGAAGATCTGGCATTTTCTTAATCGCCAGTAAAACTTTGAGAAACTTAAGGTTTGTAGAAGATGCCTTTATTTCAGAAGGGTTAAAGTTCTATGACCAACTTTTTCATAAAATTATTTTTGAAAAAAGAATGCTAGAAATATAGAAAGAATAATAGAAATTTCTTTAAACTACAATTACATACTAGCTTAATGTTCCTATTTGAACAAAACAGCAAGAGCTTGCATTCAAATTTTCAGACTTAAGATCAGTCACGCCAACATGTAGGCAACAATTTCCGTTAAAGACACAGCTGACAGTCAATGCGGCTTAAAAGTGAAGGAAATATGTGTGCAAAATCGCCGCTGTTGACAAAGACCCATGACCAAACGAGATCAAACCAACAGCGGCTAGAAACTAGGCCAGCAAGAAGCGACATATGTCAGCAGTTGAAGACAAAGAAAAAGCTGCGAAGTGACTAAACAGAAGTCAGCAAAGAGTAGAAACACAAATCAGGCGATTTAATGGCGGTGATTGACATGCCAGGGTTGCCAAAGAAAAATGCTGCAATGCAGTTTTAGGAGCGCGACGTCTATAACTCTACCTTTAGGCGCACACAAGCAATACATTATTTCACTAATGGCAACAAGAAGAATGGTCACTACGTCTCGCCAATTGAATTGTTATTAGACTTATCCTCGGCATAATTAAGTGCTTGCGTAAATGTACAATTAATTTCCGGCTACACTTAACACTTAATACACGATGCTTAACTACTTAACATACAATTAAATAATTGATGACCAATGCCGCCACAACAATATAAACACAATAACAATAACAAACATAACAATAATAGCCCCCATAACAACAATAGCCACCATAACAACAACACCAACCACTCAAGTACACATAATCATATTAGTTAGTTGTGCGCGCTTATTAATTTATTCATGTTGTTGTTGCTGTAGTGCATGAGTAGCATTGGGTACTTACATCAAATTAACCAAAATCGCTAAACCAGACGTAATCAGCATAATCTTGGCATTCACTTCAAAATCGCGATTAATCAAACGCTGCACGGCCAACCAAACGAGTATGGCGGTAATGACCCAAATCATCACGACCGAGGCCATGGCGCCGATAACCTCGGCGCGATACCAGCCGAAGGACATGCTATAAGAGAGAGAGAAAGAAACAAGAAATGTTAAGTGGAAATAAATATGAAAAGGTAAGTGAAACGTGTTGCAGATGAATAAATGTGAAAAAGTATATTAGCAGAGGAAATTAGATTCGTAAAGGTAATGGCGCTGTGGTTAACACACATCCAGATCGTAGCGCCTAATGGCATATAAGATATTTTGAGAAAAATATTCAAGGGATTCTTTCGATAATGCGGTCATTAAATCGGACGATTGCAACGAAATTGCGTTACGTAACGAAATTCCTCTCAAATTTTGGGTCAAAAAACGGAAGTTCGAAGGGAGTTAGACATTTTTGTATTATATTGAGTAATATTTGAATGCTTCAAAGCAGAAAAATATAGGGTTGCAACCTGTTTGAAAGCTTTCAGTTAAAAAAAATTTTGTGTGAAAAAATTTAAGTTCGAAGGGAGTTATATATTTATGGTATTTTACGAAATAATATGTGAATTCTACCAAACAGAAAAATTAGAGGGTTGCCACCTGTTATAAAACTTTCCGTTAAAAAAAATATAGTGTGAAAATTGAAGTTTGAAGAGAGCTACATACATATTTTAGTATTATTATATTTTGTAATATTTGATTTCCAGTGTTGCCACCTATTTGAAATCTTTCAGTTAACAAAAAATGTATTGTCAAATAACTGCAGTTCGAAAATAGCTAAATTTGTTTTGCGGATTAATATGTAAGAGCTCCAAATTGACAACTGAGAAAGTTGCCACCTGTTTGAAATTTTTCAGATACAAAATTCTACATTAAAGAAACCTGCAAACCAAATAGGTCTAGTAAAGCTTGGATTTGGGACTAAAAGTTTAATGAGTGTTGCCACCTGTTAAATTTTTTTAATATAAATAAATTATAGACTAAAATTAGTATTATTACATATATTTTGTAATATTTGATTACCAGTGTTGCCACCTGTTTGAAACCTTTCAGTTAACAAAACATTTATTGTCAAATAACTGCAGTTCGAAAATAGCTAATTTTTTTTTTTTTTTTTTTTTTTTTTTTTTTTTTTTTGTATTTCGCGGATTAATAAGTAAGAGCACCAAATTGAAAACAGAGAAAGGTGCCACCTGTTTGAAAATTTTCAGATAAAAATTTCTACATTAAAGAAACCTGCAAACCAAATAGGTCTAGTAAAGCTTGGATTTGGGACTAAAAGTTTAATGAGTGTTGCCACCTGTTAAATTTTTTTAATATAAATAAATTATAGACTAAAAAACATCTGATATAAAGGGATAAAGTTTTCAGTTAAAAGAAACTGGCTGAGTAGTGTTGCCACCTGACTAAAACTTTATATCATAAATTATACCAGACTGAAGAGATTTTATAAAACTTCGAGTTAACGTTTTAAAAGTCGACATAACTTATTAGAGTAACTAAAATTTGAGTTTAAAATTTTTATATTAATTTAATTTAATTGAACTTTATTTAATTTAATTTATTTTAGTTTATATTAAATTTAAGAAATGTTCAACGCGAAATATTTTTTAAGAACCCAGAGTTGCATATAAATTCATAGATAAAGTGTATTAAATTTTTTCATCATCATTCATCTATCGATCACCGAAAGGTGTTTAGGCCAACGAGTTGCTCCGCTATTTTACTGAGATGCTGATTGACTAGCAAATAAGGGGTCACATACTGAGGGTTGTTTCCTCAGGATTACAGCACACTTATCGTAAGAGTATATCGAGGGAGCGTGAAAGTTCTATAATAATTTCACAAAAGGGGCCATAATAGTTCGAGATAGATTTAGCCTTGAATCAAACTTCAAGCCTATCATTTTCAGTCTTATCTGTGACATAATGATCGCTGCACAGTTAAGTGTAGCTCAGGCTCGTAGTGGATTGGTCACGTCTTGGGAGGAAGGTATCAATTGACGTGATTCGATGATTGATAATTAACACTCTTTTTCAGTCTTCCTGACTATTGTATGTTTTTCAAGCCAAGGCTGCTGTCATAAAAGGATCTATCGCTTTAAAGTGCAGTCTTCTTTAACAAAGTGACTCCACGCAACAGTAGTAGAGCGACAATACCAACTTTGAACTCAATAGACGTGCGTTTGTGGATGGTTTAGGAATGCATACTTCACTATAAATAGCCTCGGGTTATTTCTGGACAAGACTAGATCAGCCACAGCGGTATCGTAAGTAAATACAAAGCTGATGAGTTAGCAAGCAAGATAGAATTCGTACTGGACTGCTGGCTATGGCAGTAGCTTGGAAAGGAAGTTATCGGTTTCTGTGCGGTTAACTTCCTGGATCAAAGTCAATCGCAAGAGAATCAGTGAGGTCTTCATCCTGAGCAAGGTTAATATTTTCCCAATTGTATTGATTATAATAGAAATAATTCTATTGGCGACATTTAGCTTAGCTGAGAGGGATAGAAATTAAACGCCTAAGCAGATTTATTTTAGACTAATAAAAAACGTTTTACTGACACTTAAAATCCAATGACTGTAGTATATTTCTCTGTTCTCAAAGACTTATAAGAATCAGTCCAAGTGTTGAATAATAAATATTCAATAATGCAGTAAATTTTATAAAACACCTAATCATCAAACTAAAAAATTTGGGAAGGTTAAAAGTTAAAAATGCCTTTCTATGGGTTGCCTTATATTGATAAATGTTGTCAACGCATAATAAATAAATAATATTATCAAACCAAAACAACCCTCAAAATGCCTATGTACTATTGCCTTAATATTGCATATAAGATTTTATCGTGCATAGTGTGTGAAAGACTGATATAAGCCTTGAAATCCAACGCAAAATAACTTTTGCCAAAAGTAAAGTCCTCTTCTCACGAACAAAGACCAAACTCTACAAGTCCCTCATTATACCCGTCTTGCTATATTATACCGAAGTTTGAAAAATTATGTCATCTGATGAGTCGGCTTTAGGAGTGTTCAAGAGATATGTTTTGCGGAAGATTCATGACACTTTGCAACGGCGAGTACCGCAGTCGATGGAATGATGAGCTGTACGAGATATACGGCGACATTGACAAAGTTCAACGAATCAAGAGACATCTGCTGCGTTGGATAGATCATGTGGTCAGGATGGAAGAGAACAATTCCGCTTGAAAAGTATTTAGTACCCGCTGATGGGAACAAAGGAACAGCACACTTCACGCTTTTATAATTCTGTTTGGTAAATATTTTTCATTGCAATCTAAAGCCTTTCATTGCTTGATTTTAGAGTAAATTTGGATAAAGATTGGATAAAACAAAACAGAAGAAAAGAAATATATATAGAAATATTATGGGTGCATAAAACCATAAAACCGATTTCATCGTAGATTAGGGAGCTTTCATTACCAAGAAAAAGTGAACGTAGGAAATCTTCTGCACATAAAAATAATTTTTTACTTGAAAAACGAAAATCTTAAGGCATCCGCGCTTTAAGCGATTAATTACAGCCAAGCACGAAAATATATATATATATATATATATGTATGTATTTATGTGGCAAAAGTATACTGCAAGTGAAACAGTAACAACAAAAACTCCGCACAAACAAACTATTAAAGAAAACATAATATTAGCTTAATTTCTTTTTTGGCTTATTCTCTTTAACTTACACACAGCGCAGCTACTCAAGTTGATTTTTCTTCTTTTTTTGTTTTTTTTTTTTTTGGTTTGGGTTTGGGTTGGTCCAGTGGTTGGAGAGTGAGAGGGAAAGTCTGTAGCCGGGCTGAAATTCAGCGCAAAGTGCCTTTGAATATTTTATGAAAATGAGATTGGTTTTTAGGCTACAGCCGGCATTGCAGGCGCACAACAACAACAGTAACAACAAGAACCAATACGACTCACACACGCGCACACATATATATCGAGAAATTAATGTTGTAGCAATGCTGATTTTGCAGCTTACACTGTTTTGCACTTTGTTGTTGTATTGTGTATGTTTGTTGTTACATTTTTTTGTTGCTTTTCTGTGGTTTTCCAGCCGCCGAGTAGTTCGAGCAGCAGACGGTCTGCAGTTGAGTTGAGTAATTTTGGTCGCGCTTTGTTTTATTGCACGCTTTCACTGTGTCTGCCAGTCAGGGCCCAGACCAACATACGCCACTTTTCCCCTGTCCGCTTCACACTCTTAACGCGCTCTCTCTCTCCACAACGAACAGCCGAATCGTCATAAAACGCTTGTACATTTCGTAACTGTAATTTCTCTGGTGATTTCACGCAATCAAATAAACAAATACACAGTAAACAGAGAGAAACCGAATAATGAAGTGGTGCTGTGTTGTTTCAGGTAAGGAGCGTCGTTTGGTGGTGGGTGGGGGGACGATAATGCCGCTGAGGTGCTCGGACGCTTGAAATATTGGCTTTGTTGAGCATATTTTATTTAAATTGCTACCATTTTATATTTGAGTTTCGGCTGGCTATGCTGTAAAGTAGTTTTTTACGTAAACGCCTAAAAGTATGCAGTTAAAAATTGTATTTGCATAAAGCAAGCGAAAAAATTGGTGAAAAACGCTTGACGCCCACAGTCATGCAGTTGGTTACCAGTCAATCAAATAATTCATTGCCAAAGCGCCTAAAAGTAGGCGATACTAATTTTTTGAGTTGCAAAGTAATACAAGAATATAGATAAACCGTTACTTCGACTGCGCAGAAGCTAAAGTAAGTTCAAAGGTGCACTTTCTTGTCTTAAAATGGTATGAAAAGATCCTTACCTTGATTTTTATACTCTCGCAACAAAGTTGCTAAGGAGAGTATTATAGTTTTGTTCACATAACGGTTGTTTGTAAGTCCTAAAACTAAAAGAGTCAGATATAGGGTTATATATACCAAAGTGATCAGGGCGACGAGTAGAGTTGAAATCCGGATGTCTGCCTGTCCGTCCGTCCGTGCAAGCTGTAACTTGAGTAAAAATTGAGATATCATGATGAAACTTGGTACACGTATTTCTTGGCTCCATAAGAAGGTTAAGTTCGAAGATGGGCAAAATCGGCCCACTGCCACGCCCACAAAATGGCGGAAACCGAAAAACTATAAAATGTCATAACTAAGCCGTAAATAAAGATATTAAAATGAAATTTGGCACAAAGGATCGCACTAGGGAGGGGCATATTTGGACGTAATTTTTTTGGAAAAGTGGGCGTGGTCCCGGCCCCTACTAACTTTTTTGTACATATCTCGAAAACTACTATAGCTATGTCAACCAAACTGTATAGAGTCGTTTCCTTTAGGCATTTCCATATAAAGCTCAAAAATGGAAGAAGTCGGACAATAACCACGCCCACCTCCCATACAAAGGTTATGTTGAAAATCATTAAAAGTGCGTTAACCGACTAACATAAAACGTCAGAAACACTAAATTTTACGAAAGAAATGTCAGAAGGAAGCTGCATCCAGGTTTTTTTTTTTTTAAATTGAAAGTGGGCGTGGCGTCGCCCACTTATGGACCAAAAACCATATCTCAGGAAGTACTAACTTTTGTGAAGATGTCTTGTTAAATGAAAAAGCCTTTCATACAAGAACTAGGTTGTGATCGGTCAGTTTGTATGACAGCTATTTGCTATAGTTGTCCCATATCAACGATTCCAACAAGTGAGGAACAAATAACGACAAATGATATTACAAAAATTGGAGAATTAATTAGCTTATACGGATATAGCCGAATCAATCTTAAAAGTAAACCCTCTGCAGGGTATAAAAATTCTAAATGCAAAGCTCGCAACAAAAAAACAATATTTTTTAAACGTGTAAAATGGCAAATGACAGCCACTCAAATATGCGAAGTTGATATACAAGCCATTAAACAGTACTGTAAATTCAGCCGTCCTTATACCTGTGTGCCACGCCTGTCTGTCCAACTTTCAGGTGTCAGTTGCCCGCTTTCCGAACATCCAAAACCCTCAGCTTTGTCGACTGTTGACGTTTTGAATAATGCCATTGAAATGTTCGCCCATTCGGCATGTTCTTCCCACAATTTTTTCGTACATTTAAAAACTTGCAAATGCAAATTTATTTTGGACGTCTCGCATATTTTTTTTTACTGTCTCTTTGGTGTTTTGTGTTTTCTTTACAATTTCACAACCACATTGTAATGAGTTGAGAGGAATTCATGCTGCCACATTGCACGGAGTTGGCGCAATTTTTCGTAAACAAGTAGTTTACGAACTTGTGCATACATTACACGGCGCAAATAAGTTGTTTTTGCTGTTTTAAACATTTTAAGTTAAAGTAAAATATTTACATTTTTGAAAAGCGCTATGCGATACGTTTATTTAAAAAAAAAAATTATTAAATTTTAAACAGAAAAATATTTTTAAGATAAGTGGCTACACCAAAAATAATTCCTGTTTTAAAACTTTACAGAAATGCTCTTAACAATTAAATGGAATTTTTTTAAATATATTTTATAGAAAAATATGAAATCGAAAATTTTAAATGGCTAAATAATTTTTTTAATAGTTGGCAACGCCATAAAGATTTTGTCCTATCTTAAAACATTATAAAAGAGCTTTCATCAAAAGAGATTTTTTGTAATCTTTTTATACAAATTTTTAAATAGAAGTTTTTAAAGGTAAATATTTGCAAATATGTGGCAATGACATAATTTAATTTTAATGCTATAAAACCAAAAAATTTTAATGTTATAAAACAAAAAAAAAGCTTTCATTAATTTTTATATTTTTATAGAAAATATTTAATCTAAAGTTTTTAATAGGTAAATATTTTTTTTAAATGTATCTTATATCAATAGAATTTTGTTCAATCTGTTTCTAGAAATTTCGTAATCAAAAGTTTTTAAATAGGTGGCAGCGCCATAAAATAATTGTTTTGTTATAAAACGTTTTAAAAGAAATTTAATAAATTTTTGCAATCATTATATGGAAAATAATCAATCAGAAGCTTAGTACGTAAATATTTATTAAATGGGTGGCAGCACCATAAAAGAATTTTCCTGTTATAAAACGTTCCAAAAGAGCTTTCATATATTTTTGTAACATTTTTATAGATATTTTGTGATCAAAAGTATTAATTAGGTAAATATTTTTCAAATGAGTGGCAACACCATAAAATATTGGCATGTCTTTTTTAATTTTATCAATATATCGTCACCTAAAGTGCAAAATTACGTAACAACATTTTCGGAAATCGACAGTGGCGTGAATGAAACACGAAATAAAATGGAACTAGATTGAAGAAATTTTAATATTGGTTAAAACAGGTTCATATTTGAGCGCAGAACTTGAAAATGTTGGACATATATATGTAATTTGAAGTAGTAAATCGTAATCAATAGGATACGCAATTTCGAATTTTTTGATGATACGTTATTTTGCATTTTAGGGGACGATATGAACTTTCACTTTCATCAATATAATTATTTTTTCAATTATTTTATAGAAAATATTATAAGTAAAAGTACTTGATAGCTAAATAGGTGGTAGCACCTATAGCATAAAATAAAACTTACCAAATGCGCTCATATAATTTCATTGATATAATGCATTTTTTAACATATTTCATACAAAAATTTATAATCAAAACTAAAAAACGTAAATATTTAAGAAATAGGTGACAACGCTGTTTAATAATGGTTCTACTTCAAAACTAAAAAGGAATAAAATGGATTTTGTAAACCTAATTTATAGAAAAATTAATCATCAAGAAAGGTGGCAACCTTTTTTTGAAAAAGTGGCCGCGCAGTTATGTAATAATGCCACCTTAATACTTTTAAAAAGAACTGGTCAATAGAATGTAATTAATAGAAAAAATGTTCATCAAAAAAGGTGGCAACCTTTTTTGGCCTTTCTTCTGAATTTTACTACCTTAGGAATTAAAAAGTCAAGGGCAAATTTTCCGACTGTTCAAATATGTATACACATGTATGGATGTTTAGTTTTATATAAAAGTGTGTGTAACGTTAAATTTTCAAAAGTTCAATGCCTTATTTGTTAATCGACTATTCCACCATTTTTTCATTGTTCATTATAATTACGCAATTATGGCTGTCAGACAATACACAAGATTTTATAACATTCTAAAAGCAAATAAAGAGAACCATTTAATTTACCGCAAATTGCGTAATTTGACATGCAAACACATACATGTACACATACACGCATAAAAATACAGTTAGACAGTTGAGTTAGGCAACAACATTTACAAAAACCGCATTGCCGCTGTCAGAACTGTATCATAAGCTCAAAGCGCATTAACGGGCAAAAACTTTTAATCTGCACAGACACAAACACACACATTCAAACACACTAACGAACATTACTTGTGAAGAAAATGTTTCTAAACACGAACAAAATTACAAAAAACGCAGTCGCAGCGCTTTATGGCCATTCAGCAGCAGTCACAAATAATAAGTATTTGCGAAAGTAATCAACGCTGATGTGCCTTAGAAGTGGGTGTGTGTGTGGGGAAACGACTGCTTGCAAAAGTTAAAAATTTTGAAAGAAAATAAGTGAAATTTGCATATGTAGCTTTGCATACATTTAGGCGCACGCTCACTTAGGCGCCCCTTTCAAACGGCAGTCCGCAGTCGCGGGTGGCATGTAGTCCCTCCAAATGACTGCAAAACATATTTTTGATAAAAAGAAAACACGAAATTGCGCGACTTCAAATGAGACGAAAATTGAAATGGCACAATTTCCGCAGAATTTTAAGCAAGCGTAGGCATACACACACTTCCACATATATAAATGAAAACTATTCACGCCATCAACACTTGTTTGCGACTTAACTCACGCGTCAATTTGCTACTTTTTTATTGCGCTTTTTCTTTGCAAACAAATTTGCGCCGAAATGCAGGCATTGTGCCGCGACGTATGCAACGTTTATGCAGTTAGAGAAAGGGTAATTTGCATGGCTGTGATATGACGGTGTGCGGTGGGAGCGGAAATGAATTCCTGAGTATGAGGGTGCAATTTTCTTCCGCATTTAATTTTTTTTTTTAATTTTATTATAATTAAA
>NW_017537079.1:701615-734770 GCF_001853355.1 Bactrocera latifrons | reverse complement strand
TTTTTATTTTCTAGTGTTATTATATATTTTTGTATATCTAATTTTTTCCTGCTACTCATACAGTCGCTAAAAATATTTAGCACCCAAATTAAATGTTAAATTGCATAACTTGCACTTACACATCCACACACCCAACTTACAATCGCACACAAACAAATTTCCGCCCCCACATATACAAAGTCGCCCGCACAAAGGCGTCTATTAATTCATGCATGCCAACTCCGCAAGCATTTCTATTACATTTTCTTTACACTCAACAGTTTTTATTTAGTTTTGGTTTTTTTTTCTCATTATTATGATTTTATTACACTGTTTTTCACTTCCTTCTCATTGCTTTGCTATTCACGCCATATGGAAGTAATAAGTGCATAAGGCCGAGCAGCACACAGCGAACAAAAAATAATACAGCCTTCCTCACACACAAAAACAACAACAGAATTTGTATAGTATCCCACACATACACTACCTAAAAGTATGCTGAAGTAACCCGCCCCGCCTATATGTAGGCAGCAACATTACCATTTTCAACGCAATTACCTTTTCCGGTAGTCTCAAACGTTTTGTCGCTAGTTGAGCTCACTTTGTAGCCAGTTATGTTGACACTGTTATTGTTGTTTTTATATTGTTTTTTTTTTCATTTTTGCTTATGCTTGCATTTATTATTATGATTTTTATTGTTATTGCGCCAGCTTATGTTTATTTTATACTTTGTCGGCAAAAGTAGTGTTCTCATTTTACACTTTTTATTGCATACCTTTAGGAGTTAATATAATGCAAATGGATTTCTTTTCGAAGTTAAAAAGGCGGCTTCACAAATTGTTTCGACTGTTGCATTTGAAATATATTATATATATTTATTAGCTTGTCAGACTAATTAGACTTATATTAGCATATTTTGTTAGTTTAAAAACTCTGTTTGATAAACCCTAAAGGTATGCTTGCAAAGATTGTATCTTATATTAGGTTTATCGATATACATAAGAAACAAATCAGATTTTAAAAACTAGTTTTGTTTTTAGTTTAATTAAGTAGAAGGCTAAACCTATGTAAGCTGAAGAAGATCTCTACTAGTTCTTTTTCTCGATTAAGAGCATCGTTTTTTTTTTTTTTTCGTTTTTCTAGAGTTAGTAAGATATGAGTGATTTTCCTTATATAAGCACCGAAGTAAAAGCTACTTTTCTCTCTATTTTTCACAATAAATATCGTCTAGCTTGAAACTTTGTACCGACTAAGTCCACATCAGTGGTCTATGTGTATTTAGAGTTCCATATCTACATCAGTAACCTTAAAGCGACCGTATATATATGAAGCTGGTCCCAAATAATGAGGAAAGTAAGTTTAACCTTCTTAAAAAAGTTACAGACCTGTTCAAACTTGTGATTTGTGATGTTATTTTATTATTATTTTTAAAGTAATGTTTCCTGTAGACTGAAAAATGGATGTGAGGTTCCATCACTATAATCCTTCTCTTCATAAAGAACAATATAAATGTTCTCGAGGAAAATTTAAAAAACCTTACCTTGGTGGAGGGCTCTAGAAAAGACCATAATTGCAAAGAAACTCAACCGCATTCAATAAGCGGCGCTCATCAACTTGTGTGATGCACTAAGATCTATTAAATCTATGACACTTAACACTCTTTTCACACTTTACGCGTAGATATCGTCGCAAGGTGAACGGCTGTGAGAGTTGCTACCAAACTCAGAGAATGATTGAAAGAATTCTGAAAAGAACCAGTGTCTAAACACTCGTTAATCCTCATTCACTTTGCCTTAATATCGGATTATTTGGATCATGGAGTTGCCAAACCAAACTCTGACAGCTCTTGCACTACCCATATATCGGAAGCTGTTGGAGATGAGGCGCAGCGTGCTTCTTTACGGAAGGAGAGTTGGTCAAGAAATGCCAAATCTCGTTATCAGTAGCATCCATTATCTTCATAATAAGACTGGTGTGGGTGCCAGGCCACAGCGGCATCGTTGGAAATAGTAAAGCTGATAAGCTGGCAAAGAAAAGCACCCTAGAACCGCTTTCGGTAGAATGGCAGTGGGTCAGTGTTCCCGTATCCTTTTCTGTTCTACTACTAGAGTTCGCGGAAGCTTGACCAGTGCTGAGCTGCTTTCGGTACATGCGCTGTCACAAAAGCCTTTTGTCCAAAGATCGATCGCAAAGGATCTAGTCATCTGACCTACTCTTACCTTACTTAGTTCACTTGAGAATAACTTATGCTTACATTTTTAGTTTTAGAAAGCATATATTGATGTCATAGATATCCGTACATCCCTGAGTAATCATCCATGAAAACCACTTACCCATCAAATCATATATGTATGTTACTCGAAGCTAAGTTGAAAATATTATCTTGCAAAAATTAAATATTTCTCCTACAGATATTGATCTACTTTCTCAATTGTCGTTTTTTATGTTACATATTTACTTTACCGTTACTCAAATGGAGCCGACACAAACTAACCTCACTTCATGTTAATTACCTCCATTTCAACTAATGTGACAGCCCAAAGTTATTTGCAAAACCGTTGGAGCCCAATTAATTTATTTTCATGTATTTACATACATATACATATATATTTTTATGTTTGCATATTTACCGTTACAATTCATTTCAAAGCTCATACCTTTAACTATGCACCATGTAACTTTCTTATTTATATCACATGTAACAGTACTTGAAGTGAATAACGGCAATTCAAATTAAAGTGAATTTTATTTTTGCCCACTCGAATCATTTGCAGACATACAAATGCACACAGTGACCCACTAATTAACTGTAAAAAAGCCATTAAGCACGGCAAATTGCAAGCATTGAATTGAATATTGCTCATACGTCATGTAGAACCCGTATGCGGTGGGTCTCGTTTATGTGCGCATGCATGAATGCGCTCAAGTGGTGACTAGTTTATTGATACATATGTCAACGGATTCAATAGTTACCGCTGCAAATGACGTGATGTATGTATACGTACTATATATATTAAGGTAGATTAGGGTACGTTCTTTATTTCTCAGGCTGATTTTTTTTGCAAGCGCCCACTAAAGTTTCAGGTCCTTCTAATTTTTTTTTTTTTTTTTTCTAAAAACATTTCTTTGTAGTTCAAACAACTCAAAGGAATGACCAAATGTACTATAATATTTTCTTAAAGTACACCATGCCGTATGAGCAACACAAAATGTATGAAGACTCAGGATATTTGATGCATAACTTTAACTACGAATAACTTTTAAAAACCAGGGTCTATGGAAAAAATTATCAACACCTTTTTTGTAGACCGCTAAATTTTGTATTAGCATATAATTCATTTTACTTATTTAATACAAAATATTAAAAAGTCCCAAGCTATATATTTAGGCACTGCTTAAAGTGAAAATAAGATTGCAAAATTTTTTACTGCAAAAACTAAAACTTCAGGCATATGCCAAAAAAGTCAACTTGGGAAATAATTGGCACCCTAGCATAACATACACTTACAAGCTCATAGCTGCCTACACACACATATAACTGCATTTTATTATTATTATTACTATTCCACTTGCCGTCGATTTTTGACTACTAAACACACACATTCATATACATACTCTTATAAATATACATATATACATACATACACATATATAAGTGCATAAAGTCTCTCCCATCTGCCGTTGTCGGGTGGACGACACCACTTGTGTGCACACGAGTTGCAAGTTGCTAAATGTGCAGCAATTTCGGCAAAACTAAATGGCAATTAAAGTGTATATTTGTTTAGTTGCCGTCTAAAAACCAAAATGAAAACTGCAAATGGAAAACAGCAAATAGAAAATACAAAAATTAAAATAATTGAAAACGATTTTTCCAACGAGCCAAAACTAGCGCAATACTAAGACTCAGCTGCCGTTTTGTAAAGCGTCGGGTGAATGTGTTTTCATCAAAAACCAAAACTAACAGCAGTTTTTGACTGATAAAAATTTGTTTCCAAAAACAACAAGTCAAATGTATGTAAATGTAAAACAAGGAGTAACTCCAAATATGGAGTTTTGGATGCAAGGTTGAAAGTCGCCTTCGAGCGGGTTAGAAGTTAGTAGTGTTTAAAGTTAAAGTTAAAGTTAAAGTTATCTATATATAATAATCCCCTATAGCATTGCCGGTAGTATCCATATTTCTAGAAGCGATATTTCTATAAGTGATATTTTTATCACTTTTCAAACATAATGAATCTCTTAAAAGACCAAGAGTGAGATCGTGATAAATATGGAATTCTATAGAAAACGCTTTTATGTTTAGAAAAGTGATATACATATAGTAGGTAAAGCGGCTTAAAGTCAATACGACACTGCTCAGGTATTTATTTCTACTACCACGGTCCCAGCGTGATGACTGAAACTGTATGCTAGGTGGTATTTAAGGCTCGTAAAGACGAGGCAAGATTGAAGCACAAGACTCTTCAGCGATGTAAATGAACGCGTTTCGACTCCATCTGCTGTTCTTTTCATACGAAAAACTTCAAGCAGGAATAAAGAGTTCTACAATTTTCCATTCAGAACAAAATTTATGTCTCAGATATTTCCAAATCGCGTATCAATCCAACTAAGCCATTTAACTCCGGCAGTGTTTGCTTGAAGCAATGGATGCTAGATGAACACCACATTCTTGGAATACTACAAACAGGGCATACCACAAAGATACTTTGCCTACGGGTTGATGAAAGGAATACTAGAAAGCTGCTGCTTTCCACACATTCTTGGAATACTACAAACAGGGCATACCACAAAGTCACTTTGCCTAAGGGTTGATGAAAGGAATACTAGAAAGCTGCTGCTTTCGGGTAAGAAAGAGCTAAGTAATGTCGTAGAGGTCATCAAAGGACAGCAATATACCTCTAAGTTATCACCTTTGCAAATCTAATTAAGCGAAGTCGCAGAATGCAAAGATTGAGGCGAGATATCTTTTGCGGCATTCAAAGTTCCAACTTTAAAGACATTGAATAGCTATGAAGAATAACAATTAGGTATTTATGAACTGGAATGCGAAAATCCTCTGAATTACTTGTTTATACCAAAACCATCTTGCCGCTAATGTAGAGATTACGATTGGATACTGTGCCATAATCTCACTCGCAGGTCTGTTAAATATCTTGTGGGATGAAGTTGGCGAAAGCCATTTACAGGATGACGAGACGGAATAATTTAGGCCTTTTCTCCTCTCCAGTCTAGCTTTAGATCTTTCAGTACACACACATTTGATGAACCAAGCTAAACTGATTCTGAAGATCTGTGGATCCAATGAGTTTTGGATATCGCAAAGGACCAACGTTCAGCAAGCACGCTCCACAGACTTTGTACGGTATTTTCTTTTTAGTACTGATTGATAAAAATGACAATGCATCTTTTAGTGTCAGAGTTCTCATTTCAACGATATAACTCAGCTTCTGGGATAGCGATTTAACCCAGCTTTTGAAACACTCTCTCCAAATCCAAAAATCTACTACTTCCTATATTTTCTAATGAATAACGAGAACCGTATGATAGAAAATGATTACTATACTTATATATGAAATTTGAATTTTTTGAAAAATGGATTCATACATTAGATCATTAGAAAATTTCGATCAATAATCTTCTACCTTATCTCACAGGGTAACATCAACATGCAACATGCAGTTCACCATAAATTAGTTTGCTCCTCGAACAAAAATAACAACAACAGCGTCTGCTAAACTAAATTGTTCGATGAGATTCCAAAATGGAGTAAGCTAAAATACCAACGATTAATAAACAAAACAAAAAAAACAAAGAACAAAAAAAAAAGACAACAGTCCCAATGCACCACAAACACAAACAAACAAATTTACGCATGCATATGTGTATAGAAGTAATGTAATACCTAGTAACTATATATACTATGTGCGCTTGTTCCAACTTACCGCTGTGTTGATGGTCGCCCAGCTATCCAGATGGCAAACAATGATATCATAAAACTGGCAAAATCTGTTAGTAAGTGAGCGGCATCTGTTGCAATCGCCAAACTGTTCGATAAAATGCCACCTGTTTGTTTTTGTTTGGCAATCCAGTGTGAAACCAGGAAACGACAACAACAGCAAACGTGAAATTTGGGGCGTCACGCCACATCAGCAGCATAGTTGAAGAGACAGCCGCAGCGTAAAGGCGACGCATGGTTGGACAGATCAATCGATGGGACACATGAAAGAAATAAAAGGAAAAATAAAAAGTGAAAATAAATACAAAAATTTAAAGGGTGCTGCAAAAAGAATGATCGATCTATTAAAACTACTTAGTATGGGTGTTACGAGATATTACTTTGGACGAAGTATCCATGTGACACTACGAAAAAAATACAAATACAAACAGTTTCAGAAGTTCAATACGACCGCTTGAGGGTTTCAAGGATTAAAGTAATTAAAGGACTCTTTACTTTTAATGTGCGCTACTGCGAAAACTTCCAAATATCTACCGAATGCAATAGGGAGAATTCTGATGGCCCGAAATTTCTCATTTCCCAGAACTTGTGTATATTTAGATCGTCCCGCGAGACTAATAGTCATTATTCTTAAGAACTTCATTGAATAAGCCTAGATCTCGTCTTTTTAATATATGTACATCATTTTTTCCTCATTACTTAAGGATACTTACAAGGACAGGACTAATCCTCACGGATTCGAGAGGTGGAAATCTCGTACTGAGACCTCTGAGGTCACAATTCATAAAAGATTCCCATTGGGATCACTTCGGCTCCATTCCAACGACTATCTGAAATTGCTTTGTGTTCGCATTTACAATTATACTTGAGCTTAAACATTTCAGTAAGTACAGATCTGTATTGTTCCGTAAGGGTTCAGTAAACTAAACTCTAATTATAATTATCAACCAAGTTAGTGAAGTTATTGTACAAATGAATTCCGATGGAGAGTTCGCGTAGATATCAAGGTGGGAGCTTTCGATAATATGAGCTCTTGTGGGAGTCCATTTAATCTGGACTATCTCGAGGATGACTCCCTTATATATTTCTAAAACACAAATGCTGATTACTTTCTAGATATCTGTTTGACCTAGGTTATATAGATAGATATCGCACGTGAACCGCTGGACGAAGTCTTTTTTGAAGCCTTATAAGGGTATGCCACCTGTGTTCGAATTTATAAACTAACAAAAGCTTAAGAGCCAATATAAATATGCACAGGCGTTTAATTTCCTTTCCCGGCATTTCGGTGTGATGTCTGAAGCTCTGCGCTCTCAAGTTTTTAAGTATTGATCTCGCAAACGCCGAACATTCAAGAAGGAAGTATTGAGTTCTTTCCACCTCATCTTCCTCCATACAGTTTCTGCAAATGTTCCGATGGTGGCCCAGAGCTGGCCAAGCTTCCTCGAACTCTAGTAGTCGAACACAAGAGGATACGGAAGCACCGACCCGTTCCCATTCTACCGATAGTGGTTCTAGAGTGCCTTTCTCCGCCAGCTTATCAGCTTTACAACTTCCTGTCACTCTCTCCTCCAACCGACAACCAACAACTCCCTCGCCAGTGTATGGGTAAAAAGGAGCCGCTAGAATTCGGTTTGGCGACTCATTGATCCGGTAAGAAGTCAAAGTGTGTGAGACTATCCGAGCGACTTTCGCAGCCATACACCTTCCGACGATGTCTACGGGCATAAGTGCAAGAAGGCGTTAAGTGCCATGGTTGGAGTGGACCTTAATACACCACACATACTGATGAGCGCCACCCGTTGAACGCTGTCGAGTTACTTTGCAAGTGTGGTCTTTTCTAGAGCCCTCTATCACTCCATAGACTCCATAGAACATAACCTGACTATGGCGTCGTAGAGCCAGAGGATCACTTTCGGTGGGAGAACCCAGATTTTGCCAATGTTTCCTCTCCTCCATATTCGGCTTCCATGAAAGCTTCCTATTCAGAATGAGCCGTTGATACTTCACTATATTTGTTTCCTCAATAACCTTATATTAATAATATATTTCATCAAACCCTTCACATCAATTGTCAATCAGTCCCTTCTGACATACCCTGCAAGTATTTACCAAAACATCAAAGCTTTTAACCGAAAACACACAAACGAACAGTTTGATGTCACAGCTGCCAGGTTAACGAGACTACCTCGCTCTACTGCTATCCATCCATAAAGGTACTTGCTTGCTGCCCTGTCAATTGTCAGGCGGTCATTACGTTGATCAGCCATTTTGTTGACTATAGCAATTTTGTTGAATATAGACAACCGAGCATTTCACAAAATATCCTTTCTTTTTTTACCACAAGTTTTAGTTAACAAGTCACTTTGCTGCTTGGTTAGTTGCATCTTTAGTTACTGCAGTTACTTGAAATCTTTTTTTTTTTTTTTTTTTTTTTTTTTTTTTTTTTTTTTTTTTTTTTTTTTTTTTTTTTTTTTCATATACTTGTATTACATAGTTTTTGTTGTTTTCTATTTTCTCCAAAGTTATTGAATTTCCCGGATTCACGTCGTACATACTAGTCGGTTTTTAGTGCTACAACGAAAAGGTGGAGTTGGCAAAATTGTTGATAATGACGCCAGCCGAAATTGCTACTATTCGGACATTCTCACACAGTCCACGTCACCACATCCGCTTCGCTTGCTTGCCGAAAGTATGCCAAATTGCTTGCAGCTAAAAGCAGTTGCTGTGTACAGATATTTGACGTTTCATTCGACAAGCTACATGCAAAGGGTTGTAGTCGTCGGTTTAAGGAAATACTCGTACCTACAATATATTGATAACTTCGCCCTTTTTTCGAGCGTTGACAAGTAGCAAAACGAGCTGAGCTCATCACCATTAAGCAGGGCTGAGTTTGAGTAAATTAAATTGGTAAGAAGGTAATGGAGAATAGTGGGTTAAACAAGTAAGCGGCTGAATTGATAGCGAAGAATCTCCATCGCAACCAAACTAAAAAAAGTACACCGAAACTTGAGGCAACTGGAAGTAAGAAAAGCTTTATGTAAGCCTGCGATACGAACTAGCCAAAGGTTCTCTCAATAATGAAATCTCCTTATATAAATAGACGATAACGACTCTCCGAAAAATAAATTGTAAGGCAATCTAAAAGAAAAACAGGAGTGGCTTTTGGTAAAAAACATTAACGATTTGTGGTCGCCGTAATAGCGGCTGATCCAAGTAGATGCACTTTGCTCAATAGCCAGCCTTTGACAGATCACTCGTGAGTCGTGCCAAGCTGTCATGTCATCTTTGTTCAGAATTATTTGGAATTTCATCATGGAAGACTTAGGTCTGACCACCGTTTACAAGTTCTTTAAATTTACGACTGTGGGGAGTTGATTCCACGGCTGTGGTGCATTTTACGTCGAGATCTTAAATTAAAAACGTACAAAATACGGCCTGTGCAAGAACTGAAGCATCTCGACCTTGCCCAGCGACATTCACTCTATGATCTCTTGAAAGGTTTCGACAAGATTCCACATTTTTGAGCCAAATTTTGTTCGGCCTCCTCAGGCCTCCCATGTAAAAAACCAAAATTGCCGCATTTGGGATGAATACAAGCCCGAAGAGATTCAAGAGCTGTCATTTCATCCATAAAAAAGCGATTTGGTGTGGTTATGGGCAGGTGGAATCATTATTCCATATTTCTTCCATAATGATGCCGGTGAGAACGTAATCGTCAATGGCGACCGTTTTTGCGCCAGGATAAGCGATTATATGATGTCTGAAATTTAAGCTCGTGATCTCGGTAACATTTAGTCTTTACAAGACGACGCCCCTTTGCACTTATCACATCAAACAATGGATTTATTGAGAGAACACTTCGGTGAGCAGATAATTTCACATTTTGGTCCTGTGGATTGGCCACCAAGATCGTGTAATATCACACCCTTAGACTTTTTCCTGTAACGATACGTGAAGTTCAAAGTCTATGCGGACAATCCTGCTTCGATTTAGGTTTTGGAGCAAAACATCACGCATGTCATTCTCCAGTTACCAGCCGAAAAGCTCGAACGAGTTATCGAAACTGTGGTCATTTCAAAAGCCATCAAATTAATAAAAGCTTAAGAGTCCGTCTTCCTCAATTTAAACTCATTAACCTAGATAAGCGGTGTCTACGCCAATAAAGAAGAAGAGTTTAGACACACATTAAACTCCTGGATACAGTTTTTCTAGCTATGGAGGTTATCACAAGCTTTTAACTGTCTTCAAATTGTTGATTGATTTTATGACCTGTCGAAACTGCTTTTATTAGAGTCCTATGAAACCTACCTTTATCATCAATAATCCCTTTCGTAATATGAATTTCGATGATATGAATGAATTCGGACAATATGTTGTTCAGTTTATTCGGATAGTTGCCCAACTCCAATACGGTACGGCGACTGCTTTCTTTTTCGAGAAATTGAGCTACAGAAATGAGATTTTGAAAGGTTTCTTGGAAATATTTCAAGAGCCTTCAACAACTACCCATCTGTTAATGGTAGACTATATGGAACATCCCTAGATTCATATAAGGTCATACCAAATTATGGTTACTTTTTCAAAGATACATTATATCCAATATTATTCAATAATATTCAATAATCGAGCACGACTGCCAAGTAAGTGCTATTCCGTTTGCTTAGGTACTAATTATGAACTAAGCATTGTACAAAAGACGGTGTGGAACCAATGGAAAATCAGTAACGTATGAATATGGCAAGTGAAATCAAGCAAAGATTGAAGTTAAGAAAAGTTTCGTTATTGGTGAAATTGGCATTATTTGATGAAAACTTAAATTCCGATAAAAAAAAAGTCGGCCAACATCGGGTTATAATGCTTGATATTGCTGGTAATGGTATTTTTCGAAAAAAAGATGCCGCCTTAACACACAAATTTTTTTACTGTTAAATGTTCATGCAATATTGAATGTCTGCTGGTCCCACTAATGCCCATAGTTGTCTCTTTCTCACGATAGGTGACATGACGATTTTGCAATATCACTTTACACACAGCATCAATAGTTTCTGTAACAACAACTGATTTTGAACCTACACGAAATTCATCCAAAATTTCAGACTTAACGAAAAAGTTGTATGATGCCAGATGGCAACAAAGGGTTGCCAAATCCCTAAATATAAAACGCTGTCAACGTCATCGTAGACAATTTCCAAACTTTGTACCCAAGACATGATAAACTGGCAAAACGTACTGATTATACCGACAATATTGGACACAAATGCGTAAACACACATTGCCGTCATAGTCACGCCATAATCTTGTCAACCCTATTGGTAGACGAGATGCTAAATGAAGGTTAGGTTAGAATAGGTTAGCCTCGTAGGTCAATGAGCCACTCATATACCAGTTCTGGCCATTTGCGATACCAGATGGAGTACAGTTACAAGCGCGATGAGGAGTAGTCATCCTTTAGGATATTTGCGCCTCACTATCGATACCTCCGGCAGTGCTACTAAACTCTTCAATTTAATGAAAAAATAAAGGATTTCTGTCTAAACGCCAGAGTAAGTCTGTCCAAATGAGCGAAGATTTTTCTGCTATAGCAACACTTAAGCCTTAAGCGATATATAAAAATCAACAATTTTAACTTTAAACCTTATTTATTTTATTGTAAGCCCAAGTCGCAGCCAATTTAAGCTAATCAATAAATTTCGAATAGAAATACATTTCCATATAAATATATTTAAATATTCCAAAGCACTAGAGTAATTTACCAACACACACATATTTTCTTTCACACACACACACCGATCATTTAAGCCAACTGCAGTATTTACACTGCAAGCCAGCTACTTTTTGTTGCACTGCCGTTACCTTTATTGGCACAACTTTCGACTGCCTAAAGAGCCATATCAAATATGCAACTGCTGCTGTGGCACGCTTGACAGGCAGTTCGTAGTTGCAGAAAGCCATGAGACCACTATAAAATTTAGATTTTAGTCTACTGTATAAAATGCCAGTAAACAACAGCAACAACTTCAGCGGCAACAACAGCAACTACAAACACCGTAACAACAACAAGAGTAGTACTAACCAAAAAATCCAAAAATCCGAACATTTTTAGTTGCAAGTCAAATATTGATGCAACTGCTGCAACACAGTGTCTTTTCCAGCCTGCACGTCTCGTTTATTGGTTTAACTCTCCGCCGGTTGCAAGTCATATTGATTGTTGTGCAGTTGCCACACACACACGCACACACACTGAAATATTCATAGTTTCAAGCGTCATGTATTTAATAGTGGGCATTTATTACAGAGAAGGGAGTTGAGGTAGAATGTAGAGAGGAGGGCTAAGGATGTGAGGAACAAAGTTGTCTATATGGAGGAGTGGGTGCTAGAGGGGTTTATAGACCATATAGTGCCGCCTATCGATATTTATGTATATTTGCATTTTTTCGGTTACTGTGGCATTGCTGCAACATTGTTGGCAAATCTTTTGTTGCCACATGCCACAAATACACGGAGGTAGTTGTCTAGAAAGTGGAGGCACAAAAGCACAGCAAGTGCAAACAATTGTTGGTTGCTTTGTTGCAAGTGGCATTTGGAGCGTGTATGTATGTATATTTATATATTTGCATGCATGTGTTTCCATGTTGCTACATACTTGTCACATATCAATGAGGATCTACTTCACACTAAACTGCGCAGTGAGCCACCAGCCTCCATTGGAGCAAACTATCAATGCAACCATTCCAACAACTAACCGTTAGTCCAAATTGACCGACTGCGTAGCGCCCTGCCTCAGCTATGAGCTGCCACAACGTCGCCCGTAAGCTCAAAGCCGTCCAAACAACCATTGACAATTCTAAGCCGGCATGTTGCATGGCCAAAGCAAGTGTGCAACACAAGTGCTTCACATGCAACACACACAATGCTGTGGCAAATACACTCAGCATGCAGCACAATCTTTTTCCTGCCGCTACGTGTGGCATGTGTCCACTTTGCATTTTATTGAAAACTTTTGCCAGATTTTTATTTGGTTTTCCAAAACACAAATGTCCAACAACAGTGCGGCCCATCAGTCAGTTTGTCAATCAGCAGGCGTCACTTCGCTTGCTCTCCTCCAGCCTCCATTGCATACTTATGCTCTTCTCTGTTAGCTTTTCATGTAATTTTTTTCTCCTCTTTCTATTGACATTTAAATTTCAAATTTTTCAAATCACCTCTCTTGCTGCGCAGCTTCTGCTTGTTGCTCGTTACTTGCCAACTCGCCACTCGTCACTTCTTTCGCACTTTACCCAAACTGTTTTCTATTTTCATTTATGCTTCGCTGCATTTTTAATGAAATTTTGTATAACTTTAAAATTTTTGTTTAATTGCCACACGGTTGCATGTCTCAATACCCAAAGTGTATGTCGTTATGTGTCCAGTTCTGTGCTGTGATGTTTTGAGTTGTGCAAGTTTCTTCAACCATTCAAACGCTCGTGGTATTGCTGTTGTAAAAGTTTTTCATTACGAAAAAGTAGAGTCTTAGTTGAAATTGAAAGTTTGATCACAATTTTTAATAGTATTTGTGGTGAAGGTGGCTTGTAGGAATAGTTAGTTTCCAAAACGTGTTTAATTCACTTAAAGTCATGAAGTTAAGTAGTTCAAGAGCCTTATTTCAAAGGATTCAAGAGTGCAAGACTCCACCTATCGCAGTTCAATTCAATTAGGTCGCAGAAAAGATTTGAAGACCTTAATCCCTTTCACTAAAGACATAGACGAAGGCAAGGAATGATGTATGGAGCCTTATCCCATACAGCCCATATTTTCAAGATCTGAACTTAACTCAGCTCACTCAGGCCGCTCTGCAGCTCCTCACGTAAATGGAGTCGCTATCCACTAACTTTTCAAATAAAGTGATATTTAGACTAGATAAGAAAGCGATCGCCAGTCTGAATAAGGAGGCGAAGCAAGAAGAAGTTTGGTAATGAATGAAAACAAGACGAAAATATCTCCTGTCAACAAGCAAAGATTCGTCGCACTTGCAACTTGGCTCCTACTGCAATGTTGACAGTCGTAACATCGAAGTCGTAGATGAGTTCGTCTATCTTCTAAGGGTGGTTTATCTTCAGTCTTCAAAGATGGTCGAGAAATCGTTGAAGACATACGTCGTTCTGGATGACCTTCGACCTCTTCAACTGATAAAAGTATTGAAAAAAGGGAAAGATATGGTGGTTGCAAATTGTATGTTGAAGAGAAGGCAAGAGAGCTCGACAGTCGTTTGAATGATTTTGGCGGATATTTTTTGTATGAAACGCGTTCTTGCTCAACTCGTTCCGATAAAGCTAATTTTTTTTTTTTTTTTTCAAAAAGAGTACCGTAAGCAGGTCTTTTTGGACATGTTCGATCGTGCGAATTCCAACCCCACATTCGTGGAGAGCTTTCTAACTCCCACTGCGATGAGTTTGACATGCAAACAAGTCAACAATCATCCGAATGGTAAAAAAAAACGAGGCGAAACCAGAAAAAGCACGCTAAATCCTCTCAAAAATTAAAGAGATTGTTCTTCTTATTCGTGGTTTGACGCATCATAAATTTGTTCCAGAAGAATAGATGGTCAATAGGAAGCTGGAATTGTGGAAGAAGAATTAAGGAATTTTACACGATGCTAGTACATCATCGCATTGAGCCACGATTGTGACCGAATTTAAAGCCAAAAATGCAATGAATACCATCCATCATTCACCAGCTTGGGCTGCGTGTGATTTTTTCTTGTTCTTCAAACTGAAATTTCGTGGAACCTGTTTTAAATCGATCCAAGAAATAATACAAAGTTCGATCAAGGAGCAGAAGGCCATATGAAACCACTGAGGGTAAAAAGAGCTTTTGATTGAGACTGACAAGTATGAAACTTTAAATTTTGATCACTTAAGGGCAAGCTAAATATTATATGTAAGGCGAGTCCTAAGTCACACTGTCCGCCCTTAGTTAAGGAGTTCACAATGTATACAAGGTCAAATCATATGTGAACCATAACAGGCGGCCTATGGAATGAATTTCGAATTGCTTTGTTCTCTTTTTAGTAAAAAAAAAAAAAAACTTCCAAAAAAATGTCCATTCAAAAGTGGTAATTTATAAAGATCATCTGGACCCAGGAAATGAAAAGTAAACATTAATTTAATATTGACAGTATGAAGATTAAGATATATGTAAGAAAATCGTCCAACGACTCATTCCTTGAAGGGTTATCAATAATAACATACTTTAAACTAAGTCTAACACTCAATTGTTCAAATCAATATGATCAAAAATATTTTGGTAAAACGAGAACCGTAATAATGTTCTTTAACAAAAGAAGGGTTCCAACAAAATGCTAGTAAGCTTATGAATACTCACACCTTCTATACTAAATACACCTTGAAACGCCGATTGCTTTTGGAAGGAAAAATATCTATCTCTCTACGCTTAAAGAAAGAGATATTAGTAAGATATTAAAAGATTTCCGTAGCTACAAAAACAAAAACAGATATCGGCGAGGTTTTGCAAAAATTTCTTGAAATCATGAAAGTATGAAAAAGCTCTCATTTTTATACTAAATTAGTGTTTAGTAGAAGTAATAAAGCACCAACATGTGAATTATTCTTCAATTAAACAGGTTAGGTATTTAATTTCATCAAATCCAGCATGTTTGTGGTCGTTCCAACCCTACTTCTTTGGCCGTCATTACTCTCAATCTTCTTTTTTGCAGTTTTATAAAAATACGTTGGATATAGACGTCCGCGGTATAAGTTTTATCATTTACATACATGAAAATTTAAAAACTGAAAACTGAATATCACTTTCAACCCTGGAATTTAATATCAGAACATTTAGTGCCTATAACTAATGCTAGTTGTATAACCTTACCATTCATACCAATTTCCTTGTACGATAAAATTTTAAATATACTTTCAGATACCATCTCATTTTCCTAGATGGCAGCTACTACACAATCATATTTTGCAACTTTTCTAATATTCTTACATATACAACCATAAAACTATTTATATAAAGACATCTATATACACAGTCAGCACTAATTGGCATTTTGCAAAATTTATTAAAGTTTTTACTCCTTTATTTCATGTAGAATAAATCTACTAGTTATATGTAGAACAAATAATTGGAAAAGTCTCAGTTGATAAATACTCATATATACAGAGAATAAACATACCTTCCAATGGCTAATGAAGGGAAAGTTAAAAATTCAGTTGATGAAAATATTAATATTTCTTTCATAATGATTAATTAAATATAAACAGAATTCTTTTGGACGAAAGTTATTGAAACTTCATTAACAAGCAATTTCCAAGGAAACAGTTTACTTTCAAACCCAAATTGAATAAATTCGTGACATAAAGAGTAAGGGAAAGAAAAGTAAAAATATGGAACTACATATGTATATTAAGAGAAAAACAGAGACGATTTTATTCTAGATATAAATGTTCTGCGGTCAAGGACTGACATATTAGTATACCCATAACAATTTCGAGATTTTTCTAGACTACTAATAATAGGTTGTCAAAAAAGTCTTGCGGTATTTTATAACAAACAGATCACTGAAAGGGGAGATAAACGAGCGTATATCTGATGATTAGGACTTAAATCTGAAATTAAATCTCTCGATCCGGACTTTCGGAGAACAAATAATATATATTTTACTTATATAATTTTACTCACCAATAATCTCACAGACCATAAAGACCAAACACAAGATACTAGCGATGATCAGTTTTTTACGAGCCTTCAAATCCACGCCTTCGGTTCGTTGACGATGGCAATGGTCGCGCACTAGAAAAGAAAAATAAAAAGAACGAAAGTTGAAATAAACCGGAAATAAAAACAACTAAAATGTAAACATAATAAAATGTAATAATAATAAAAAAATTAAATTAAAAGCCAACAAAGGCGTAGAAGGTACGAGTCAATAAGCCACTATTATAACCGACAGTGAAACGGTTTTCTACTCGACTCTCACATCTACTTACAGCTGCAAGCGAAAATATTGGTGTTCGTAAAGATCGAAAGAACAGCATAAGAACAACAAGGCGGCAGAAGCCGATAGATTACCGGAACTGACATATCCCACGATTTGAACCTAAGTATGCTGTACCCACTTTGTGAAATAAGCCTCCTTAAAATTGCATATAAGGTTTTATCGAGTATAGTATATGAAAAACTGAACCCCACCTTCAACAAATTGCCCTTCTGGAAAATCTACTATCGACCAGATTTTCACCGTGCGCCAAAAGATCCGTGAAACGAAGATGGCACACATCACTTCTTCGTCGCCTTTAAATCTGCCTTCGACAGCAGGAAAAGGAGCTGCCTCTAAACTGCTATGTCCGGTATCCCCGCAAAGCTAGTACCGCTGTGTAAGCTGACATTGAGCAACTGTAAAAGCACTCCGACCTCTCCGAGCCTTTCGATACCAGCGAGTGTCGTGTGACTTCTTCAATTTATTGGTGGAAAAAAGATACGAGCTGCGGAACTAAATAGAGAAAGTCCAACCTTTTATAAGAGTGTAAAGCTGCTGGCATACACCGATGATGATTTTGATATTATTGACCTTAACATCCGCCCCGTTTGTTTTGCTTTCTCCAGACTGGATAAGAAAGCGAAGCGTATGGGTCTGGTTGGGAAAAAGGACAAGACGAAATATCTCCTGTCGTCGAATAAATATCGCATTTGTATCTTAGCTAACACGTTAGTGTTTACAGTCATTGAAGTCACAGATAAATTCATCTATCTTGGAATAAGCATGAACACCAACAAAAACCAACGTAGCGTACCGACTTCGGAAGGAGTGCGCACAAAGACCAAACTCTACAAGTCCCTCATCATTCTCGTCCAACTATATGGGGCGGAGTCATGGACCATGACACCATCTGATGAGTAGACCTTAGGAGTGTTCGAGAGTGTTCGGGAGATAAGTTTTCGGTAGATTTATGATCCTTTGGGCCATGGTAACGGCCTGTACTGAAGTCGATTAAACAATTAGCTGCACGAGATATAAGGAAACTTTGACATAGTTGAACGACAGACAGCGGCTGTGGTAGCTAGATAATGTTGTCCGGATGGAAAAAAAAAACACTTCATCATTAAAGGTTTTACATTCAATACCCGCTGGTGGAAACCGAGGAGGAAGAAACATCCAATCCAAAGTGCTTCTCCGCACACATTCTAATTTCATAACCGAGAAAAATCTAATTTTAATGTAGCAAATATACCTCAAGACTATAAATTCATCGAACAATTTTCCTTCTGAAGCGCATAAATTTTGCAAAACAGTTCAAACAACGCACAGCGCTTAAAACCATCCGCCATAACGACTTTTCAATTCAAAATGAATTATAGCCAAGCAACCTGAAGCGAGCTCACTCTCGGCTAGAATGGCAAAGGCAGCGTTGGCGGCAGCGCGTACACCATATGCAAATAATAACCCGACAAAGTAGCGGAAAGCGCAATCGAACGTTAACGGCGCACAGAGGTGCTTTGGAAAGTATTTATGTACTTTCCAAAGCACATATACATATATATAAATAAAGAGATATATGGATCAACGTGCCAGTACCAGCCGATTGATTGTCACTTTTTTGCCGCCTGAAAGTCGATTAAATTCTTTATTGCATTTGCTGCAGTTGCCTCAGCTCCAGAGTCACCACTCTCAGCCATCTTTCTGCACCTCTGAAGTCCACTGCCGTACTCCGCTGCAAATCGAGCCAACAGCACGACTGCCACGCGACACCAATTTTCCAGTGCTGACAATGTGCCAACTGCTTTTTGAGTGGAGCAAATTTTTTTCAAAAAATAGTTTAAAGAAATTTCAAAAAAAAAAAAATCACAAAACAGAATAAAATAAATGAAAAAATTTAATTCGCCAACTTTTATTTGTCTTTTCGAATTTTACTTTTGAAATTGTATTCCTTCCTTCATTTGGCTTATTGCACTTTTTTGTAAAATTTTTCTCCAAATAAGTACACAAGCATCTACTATATAAATATAGTATATATATGTATATGTGTGTGTGCGTCTTTCGCATACTTTTTCAATTTCGCCACGCAATGCAAACAGTTTTTTCGCGTCCTCGTATTTCTGTGCGACATTTGCATGCTAAATGTTTGTGTGCGTCGCTCGTAGCTCAGCCAAGAAGCCGAGAAGCCGTGCGCTTTCGGCGGCGATCAACGCAAAATTAAATTCCTTTCAACTTCATTTCGCTACTTTCTTTCTCAAGTTCCTTTTTTTTCAAATATTCGATGACTTTTTGTTAGCAACGCTCTTTCTTCGCGTTTTTTATACACTACGCAACATGTAGAAAGTTTATAGTTATTTTACTTGAGAAGTTGTCGGCATATTCATACATTCGATTATCTGGGCTTAATTAGTGGTGAATTGACGAAAATCCTTAGTTTTACCGGACTTGATATACTTTCCCAAAAATGGAGCAAATAAACAGCAAGGAAGTTGAAATTAATTTCCGTCGACTAATTTGATCTTGACTTGATTGTGTACAAAAATAAACGCGATAGGTTAAAAATTACAACCGGCTACTGAAGAAAACTTTTTTGTTTGTGACCTGGTAGGAGTTTAAATTCATAACTGTCGACTAGTTTTTTCCTCTAATGCACCTGCCCAAAAATAAACGCATTTAGAAAAAAATTAGAACTCTCGTATATAATTTTTTTTTATAAGTTACTAGGGACAAAATCTTATGTATTGAGGTGAACTTCTTAACTCTCGGCTCATTTTACTATCACATTCACGTATTCAAGAATGAACGCATTCGATTGAAAGCTAGACCTAGCATGCATAGATCAATTTATTTTCTAGTGAGCTACAAAGGACAAATTCGTAAGTAATGAGGTGAAATTCATAACTGTCGACTAATTTTGCCATCATATGCACGTGCACAAAAATGAACGCATTCGACTGAAAACTAGACCCAGCATTCATAGATCAATTTATTTTCTAGTGAGCTACAAAGGACAAATTCGTAAGTATTGAGGTGAAAATCATTACTGTCGACTAATTTGTCTATTATATGCACGTGCTCAAAAATGAACGCATTCGGGTGAAAATTAGACCTATCTGTAATAGAACAATTTGTTCAATTATGAGCGAATAGCGAAAAATTCGTAAGTATTGAAGTGAAATTCAGAACTGTCGACTAATTTTTCTATTATATGCACGTGTTCAAAAATGAACGCATTCGGGTGAAAATTAGACCTAGCTGTCATAGATCAAATTATTTGTTCATGAGCTAGTAGAAACATTTTCAAAGGTATCGAGTTGAAATTTATAACTGTCGACTAATTTCGTCATGGCTTGGTTTTCCATGAAAATCAATGCACTCAGATCAAAATTACACCTTGCCCTCTAAAAACCTTTAGACTTTTGATAGGTGCAAATAATCATTTAAGAAGCTGAAATCTTTTATTGTCGACTATTTTTGTAAGAGTTTTGTTCTGCCGAATAATGGTTATGACTAAATGATACCCAAGCCAGGCTGTCATATTACATTTTATTATTTGAACCTATTGCAAGTATAAATATTAAGCACCGACGTTGAAACCCAGTATTGTCTAGTAATTTCGTCTACAAATAAATATGTCGAGAAATGGTTGGGACCGGATAAATTTCACAAAGCACCCATATAAATTTTTATACTATGGTCGTCTGGTAAGAAAAACAGAAAAATATTTTTTTTTAAATTAGATGCTGTCAACTCATTTCAGCACCTCTTATAAATAAGCTCACCCTTACATAAATGTTCAAAAGGTTGATTGCCTCGAACTGCAGTACTTAAACTTTAAGATTCTCGGCATTGTTTATTTCGAACATTTTCTCTTACTTTACCCAAACTTTCTTAAATAATCGTTCTTCTAGCCGACTTCAACACTGTTTGCTCTGCACTCGCTGTCGTCAAAGTGCCCGTTATTAGGTTAAATTCTACCTCAACCTCCCTACTCGTACACAGTTAATTCCGCAAACACTCAAGCATTCTGTCCTAGCACACGCCAGTACACATATATTGCTACACGTAGCTTGATCGGCCTGTCTGTTGCATCCCAGAACTTCCATTCAGTCAATTTTTGGGTTACAGTGCAAATTTTAATTGATTCTCCCTTTTAACTAGTTCGCTTCCACTTTGCTACACTTGAAAAGATATATCTACACAACAACAACAGTAGCAAACAATATCCAACAAATAAAATAAATAAGAAATTAACGGTTAAAAACTGTTGCTAGCTCGGCTACAGGTGCTCCACGTACGAACAACAACCAAAAGCAGGCTTATAAGAACACTCTCCCACTCCCGCGGTCCCCAACACGACGTTCGTGCTTGCGCGGAAAAAGGTGGCGCCTGAAAAGGTAAAATTAAATCAATTTCGTTCGCAGTTGTTGAAGTCTTTCGTTTTTGTATTTTTTCTTTGAATACAATCGGCATCGCACGAGGGCCACGCGAGCAAGCAGTCATGTGTAAGCGGCCAGGCTGTAACAATTGAAGCTATTAGTTTAACTCCTCGATTTATTTATTTTTTTTTAATTTTTATTGCAACTCTCTTATTTTTTCATTACTAAATTTTTGGGGAATCAAACTGCGGAGCGCCTGCGAAACTGCTCGCTTCATGAGTAATTGTTGTGGCTGCAATGTGGCGCATACTCGCTTTTTGTATGGGGCTTATATTCGTTTTAGTTGATATAATGTTACATGAGGTTGAATTCAAATAAATTGTTCCCGAATGGTAAGATTTAAGTTAAGTGAATGGAAAAATTATAAGCAAATGAGTTTTTTGGATGGATGAGCCTTTAGGTATTCAACTCAATTCAAGAATCAATCACGTTCTGGAAGGAATGTGCACTTCGCTCAATTTATGGTAACCATATTCGGCCTACTACTCACATCACCATCACCCATCTTGTGGCCCAACATTCATTGTTGGATAATATTCGACCGAATGGAACAGGTCCAGCAAAAGCGACTTGGCGCATTTTACATCGAGTTTTTAAATTGAGAGCGTACAAATTAAAGCTTGTGCAAGAACAGAAGCTGCTCGACTTTTACAAGCGACATCGCTTCGCTTTATAGGCTCTTGCGATTAAGCCTATTTCTGGTCAACGAATATATAAATTAACAAAATTGCCGCATTTTGGACAATGAGCAACCTGAAAAGGTTCAAGAGCTGCCAGAAATCCAGAAAAAACAATGGTTTGATGTGGTTTGGATTGGACTTAACGGATGGACCATATGACACATAGAAGCGGACAACATTTGAAAGAGATAATCTTCAAAAATAAATACCAAAGAATATTTTTTCGAATGATAATAAGCATTCCTCATTAAATTTGAAGTTTTTGTGTTTTTTCTTTGAAAAAGTATGAAACTTCGAAATGGATTAAAAGGCTAATTGCATTTCTATGTAAGCCCATTGAATATTAAAAGCAATAACCTCTACAGGAAAAACTAATGGTTCTGATTGAAAAATGTCAAGAAGGGAAGAAACAAAGAAGATCTTTCTCGAACAGAAACACTTGTGTTACCAGCGTGTCCAATATGTTACATGCCCATAAATAGGCGGTATAAGTACCTACACAAGACTCAATATTTATCTCATTATATACGAATAAGCAGAAAGCAGGTACAAAAAGACAGTCAACCAAAATTAGGTCCAATTCATTCGACATTAAAACTGTTGAAAGATTTGAACATGGAATGACGCAATTCTGGCATTTCTTTTATCTGCTAATGAAGGCTTAATAAAGCTAAAGTATATAATATTAAAGAATTGAATGGTCGAACTGGATTTTAAAGCGAAGTTCACAAATTAAAAATATAGTTTTGAGAAATCCGCGTGGTACGCCAGCGATACTTCTATTTTTATCAAATGGCCTAAATAGTAGTCTTCTAACACAGAAGTGAAGTAATTGAGCAATTAACCATCCTTTGTTCGATTAAAGCACTAATTTATATAGATATACCATACAATTTAAAAACCTTACTTCACTACATTAATTTTTAATGGAATTCAAATCGAAAGAAAAAACTGCAGGTTGCTGTCCACACTGTAAATTTGGTTGTGGGCAATGATAAAATAGCATTCAGCTGATGATCATTTATTACAAAAAATAGAAAAAGAAGAATACAAGAAAGCATAACAGCTAATCGTTACTCGAATAGCTGTACGAAGGACCTATAAGTCGAATAATCAAAGGTCGATAACTCAAGTTCAGTCTAAATGTATAGCTCGAGCTTTTCTGGAATTGCAAAAGTTGTAACATCAAATCGAATGTTAACTGAAAACCCAGTATATTTTTAATGTTCCTTAAGGCAGTAAAGGACTTCAAATGGCGGCGGCTTCTGATTTTCCTAAGAGAAATTCTAAGTTGGTGTTCTATTCAAAAATGTATTGAATATATGGAGATTACTGATTTCCCTTGGAGATATTTGAATTTGGTTTTCTACTCAAAAATGCATGGGACATATCAGGACCACCTCAACAGGTGATGGCAAACTTACAAACGTATTTTTCCAAGAAAAAGCATATATAAATAATTTAGTGAGCCTTTCGGAATCGGCTGCATTCCAGTAAGCCCTTTCAATATGTAGCTAACATTAAGGCACACACCAGGGTCACGGTGCCAACCTCAAGTAAATTCTATTCTAAAGCACACACCTCAAATGGGAGGAGAAACTCAATTAAGCATCTAATCAAGGTGTAAGCACTAATTATATGTATTAAATATATTTATATAATTTTTACTAACTTTACCTAACGTATAAACTACCTAGCCTAGCTTTAAAACTAAAACATAGCAATATGAGAGTCTACTCATGTATTATCCCCAAATTTCATTATTTCTTATTTAAATCTAATTAATTTTGCATATCTAATAAATTATCTTGATTAAAATGTTAATTATATCGAAGGAATTTGTAATCCCTCATCATTATAATTAATTTATGTAAATGATGTGTGACAACATGTAATTGCACTACTTAAAATAAATTACAAATTCCAGAAAAACCCGGAAATTTATCTCAAGCACGTAAATAAATGTGATAAAGCAGATCAAAATAAATTGTGACGGCAAAAAAATGTATAAGCCAATGCACGTGCCGAGATATGTTACACATACATACATATGGTCGATATTTATAGCCGACATCTACGTATTTAATTATAATAATTAAATTGGTTCAAATTACTGCGCGATAACTACACACCTGTAATTTTTTACGCCTACGCAGTACAACAAAACAAAGTGGGTATTCATAATTAGCTACTTAAATCTGTGAGATACATTTGTAAAACATATGTTCATAAATACTGTGTATGCGTACATATGTACATACATATAGTACGAGCGTGTTAACTAGTGAATAATAGTGCAAAGAAAACTGTTTGAAAAACGTTAGAATGATAAGCCTAGTTAAACGTATTTTTGGTATTGTTCAAATATATGTATTTATATTACTTTTACTCAAATTTTTGGAATATCTGAAAACCTAAATTTAAGTGGCAACACTGCTCCAAAAATGTCTACATTAATTTCTAGTAGTGTACAATAATGAATATTCCATTTTTTATCTCAAATATACGAATATCTACACTTAAAACAAAATTAAATTTTTGAAGGTGGCAACACTGCTCAAAATCTTTTCTTCATAAATTTTCAGTATTTTTCAAAATTATTATTTTTTATTTGTTATCTTAAATATACAAATATCTACCACTTAAAAGAAACTAAATTTTTGAAAGGTGGCAACACCGCTCAAAAAAATGTCTGCATTATTTTTTAGTATTGTTCAAAAGTGTATATATCATTTATTATCTCTGAAATACAAATATCTACACTTTAAAACTAAACTAAATTTTAGAAGATGGCAACTCTGGTCAAAATCTTCTACATTAACTTTTAGTATTGTTTCCAATTTATATTCTAACTGTTACCCAAAATATAAAAACTTTTACCAATTTTAAAAAACTAAAATTTTTCTGAAGGTGGCAACACTCCTTCAAAAAATGTTCTACATTCAAATATTTTTATGCCTCTTCAGTTAATAATTATGATAAAATATTTTATTAATTTAAATTATTTTAAAAAAAATGCGGCAGGTGCCCTGCTGGTGGATTCTTGTTACATATAGCATATAACCCAAAATTTATTTATTTTATTTTTTCTACGAAATCAGTATGTTTAAGTTAATGTTCAATTACTTTTCAAAGTCAGTTATGTAAATGTGGCAACCCTAGTCGTAAAGTGACAATATGTCTACTGTCGATTGTAAAGTAGAATTTAATTAATTAATTTGTAGATTTAGATGCGGAATTTCGTACTACGTTTTCGAATATGTGGCAACTCTATATGCCAATTTTTAATTTTATTAAAAAATATTATAGTTTAATGGGTTTAAAAAAATGGATGTTTTTATATTTCTTTATTAAATTCTTCACCACCTCAAAAATATTGTTCTAAATTGTGAATTTTGATCCGAGTAAAAGCTTCGGAGATACAGCCTGGAGAACTTGTGCGCTCGAGGCCTGCGGCTAGCTAGCGAAAATTTTAATAGAATATTTAATTTTTATATGAGAAAAAAATTGCTTAACAAAGGGCCGAGGAAACACATATGATATAAACAAAGGTTATTCTCGATATCCGGTCAATACATATTCAGTCGGATATGAATACTGTCAGTAGGCCCAATGTTCCAGGTTATTGGAGCTAACAATGGCAATGGCAATGTCTACAATTATTCTAGTCAACAGCTGAAGATAGACTTCTGTGGAAAAAAATACAACTTCTAATAAGATAAATATAATTATTCCTCTACATAATTATAATGATGCAGGCAGTGGGTGTATGGCTTGGAATGTTTTTTCGCGAGAGACATCCCGCCATCAATGATTAACTTCTTCTGATCCCTCAAAAGGTGAACCAGGAACAGGAGAAATCTCCTTTGTAGCAATCCATACATAAAAGCAAAATGACTATAATTCAGTCTTTCAGGCCAAAATTGTTGGGTTTCTCTTCGCACTGCATAATATGATGTAAGAAGGTAATAACTAAGCTTTCGGTTAGAAACATTGTTATATAGGATTAGAGGGAAAGTTGTGTAGACTCGTTCGGTGGCAACGGAGAATGCAGTTCCTTTTAGCACCTTGAAGAGAGAAGTTGAAACAATTGCCTCTAGAGGAATACCTCATGTCTTGGAACACCAAATGTTTTGGAAAACCAAATGTTTTGGAACAACTCATGTCTTGTAACAGACACAGGGTACACATCCAATAGTATTTTGGGGTAGTTTTGATAGTGAATAGACACAAAAGCTTAACAAAGATGGAATTCAGCAACATTATGGCTGCCATCACAAGGCATCTACTTCTACACTGCAATCTTCAGGGAACAGAACATTTCCTTTATGAATGCGCAGCCTTCAATTGGCTGAGACCGGATATCCTTAATGATTTCTAATGTTTCAACTTAAAAGATAGTGGGGAACTCATTGTCTTCCAAAGCATTCAAAACATCTAATTAAAAATCGAAGTACCATATAATGAAATGAATGAATTCAAAGCAAATCATTAATTGCCCATATAATTTTCACATGTGTAGGTAGTTAATCAAAAAAAAATCTTAACAATTGCTCAAAGTAACAATTAAATTCGCTGTGTTGTTGCTGTATTACCACTTTTTTCATATCAACACTGCTGAGCCGAACTAATTAAGCGGGGCCCAGCTGTGCTGTTAACCCGTTGCCAGCCTTCGGGGTCACATTTAACACGCTTAACAAGCGTCACTCTGTGGCGAGCGCATTTATACACGAGTTGTTAATTTTTTACCATTATTGCTTAAGAGAACACTTCACAAAAAATATGCGTATGCAAAAAACCATGTTGCACCAAAAAAGCAGCACCAACAACAAACAGCAATGTTACAACGAAATTAATTTATAGTGCAGCAGAGTCAGTGCAACATGAAAACAATTTCAATGCTGCAAGTAAAATTTATGAATACAAACAGCGAAATGCCAAAAAAAAAAAATTACAAAAAAAGGGGATAGACGCTGTGCAGCGAATCCGTGGCAACCGAAAATATTTATAATAACATACAAACACTCGTGTGTAGGTAAATAGCAACTGTACTCTAGTTGATGCAGGTGCATTGTTGCGAAAGTCACTCTGAGTCGCAGGGAAGCTGGGAATATGTAGAGGTCCAAATAGGGTCAGCTTGAAATTCTCTCCACCTTAAATTGTATTCCTAAAAACTTCGACCACTGCTTCCAGAATTTACTTCTTTTGGCTCTTTCTTCGCTCACACACCGACGTGGGAAATGTATATGGGGAGAAAATGCTGGAAAAGAGGCGCAGTGAACTTTTTCAAGGAAAGATCGCTGTTTGGGGCGAAGGTTTAAGGGGGGAGTATTTTGTAAAGAGCTCTTCGTCAAGCTTGGTTTTATGCTTCCGGACAACTGTGGTCTCTTTCACGCAGAAGTCGCTGCTACTAAAGTATAAGTCAACCTACTACAACTTCTTTTAAGGAGGACATTAGGGCGGCAATGGGAACGAGTTGGGTCGATGTTATCATCTTGCGTTCTAGCACTAAACCTATAGATAACCCATTCACTTAGCAGGCGTTGATTAGCGATCGTCCTCAGTGCGACTGTAGGAATCTTCTGACGCACATTAAAACATAGGAGATCTCTTCCTGCGACAATCAGACAATTCTTACTGGACATTGTGCAATAGTCAATGCAAACTGTCAAAGTTGTTTGAAAGAAGGTGAGGTGGAAGCATCCAAGAAGTTTATCCTCCATTGTCCAGCTTTTGCAAGAATAAAGTGAAAAAGGTCGCCAATCATATCTTCTGACCAAAACTGACATTAGCCGCATCACCAAATTTGTGATCGGCTCAGGGAGTTCGTCGCTTCCACTATGTTCCTTTATGAGTGGCCTTTTAACCCAACCTAACTCTAATTATAAAATCATAAAAACAGTGCAAATTGAGTCAAGAGGTTTTCTAAATACAGGCAGGAGTCTTAGAAGTATAGTTTATGAACTTTTACAACAGGGATTATCTAGACGAAAGCATTGACGTCAAAAAGTGTGGAGTGAAAATACTTCCAAACCGTTTTTTTAGTGATATATAAGAATTAGTGCTCCCACAAGACTAATAAAAATAATTCAGAATTAGACCTTTGGTCTTGAACGTCCAAACGTATGCATCCAGTCTGACATCAGAGTTGCAATCGCCTTCGAAGCCAGATTGAGGTTAGACACTTCTTACTAGAAGGGGTTTCCTAATTTATGTAGAAGTGTAATGAACTTCTAATAAAACAGAAGCAGATTCCATTTCTGAACTATGACAAATAATGTATACCACAATGATGGGTCTGCAATCGGCGCTATCAAAACTTTGTCTTACAACCAAATGAATTATAAAGATCAAGAGAAGCATTGCCCAAATTCTTCTCACCACTGTACTTAGACGCCGTGTGGCATGTTTGTATACATTTAACAACAACAACAACAACAAAAGCTCTGTTCGTCCCAACACTAGCAAAGAAAAATCGCCAAACAAAGCGAAATTATGGCACAACAAGCGCAGAAACGGAGTAGCCGCCATTAAGGGTCACCTCAGAAAAAATTATGTACTGTGGTCATGTGGAAAAAAATGCAACGGTGAGATGGATCAACAGCATTAACAAGAACAACGACACTCAGTAGCCGCCAACCGACAGCCGCCAGGCAGCAGCCACGAGCCACCAGTAGAAACAACACTAAAATCCACAAACAACAACAAAAGCTACACGGCTTAACACTTGACAATACAACACGCGGTCACAAGCGAGGCAACATCACACTCGCACACAAACATATGTAGAAGCATATATCACAGCACCGGAAGCGCTCCGCCGAGGCGACATCGGCAGTGGCAGGGAAAATGTCGCTTGTTTTTTGGCATGTTCAAAGTAAAATTTCATGTACGACGCGTACAACCAGGTTCCACAGCTGCAAGTATGCATGCCAAGAGTGGTGGCAATCGAAACCGAAAAAACAAAAAAAAAAAAAAAATGTGTTGCATAAATGCAACAGTGTTAATAAATAAAGTGGCTCATAGGCGCAGCTTTGTTTTGAGCAATTTAAATATTATCACATTGTTATTATTTTAATTGCTTAACCCCTTTTTTTTTTTTTTTTTTTTTTTTTTTTTTTTTTTTTTTTTTTTTTTTTTTTGCTAATTAGAGAAAATATTTTTGTAGCTAAGATAACCTCTGGCTTTGTAAACGAGCTTAAAGCATCACACGATAGTACAACGGTGAATGGTCCTTATCGGAAAACTTTCTCTCTAGCTCTTTCTCTTCCTATGTATAGCTCTATTGGACATTCACTTTCCGAATTCACTTTCCGAATTAATGTTGTAAGCCCTCCTATCAATTCTCGAAATATCCAAGAGAAAAAACTTTCACGACATGAGTTAATAATCCTTCACATCGCATGGGTGTGTACTGCGTTTAGTCAGTGAATGGGATACATATGTAAGTCTCACAATGGATTTAACTGAAACGTGTCAATACAAACTACGAATTAAAAAAAAAAAATCATCAACTTTAACCGGAAAAAGCATTTTCTGAGAACATGGAAACGAGGCTGTGAATAAAAAACAAATATTTCTTGTACAAAAAGTCGGGTCCGGGACCAGCTTTGGAATTCGTGTCCTTCTAGGTCATCTCCAAAATTTATTCTCAAATTTTTTTTAAGCGTCTAACATCCATATTGTTAGCTTTATTGTTAGTAAGTTTTCTTTATTAGAAAACTGTCGACTATCTATCGACAAGCTTTGCTGATTTCGCCTTTAATAAAACACTTGAAGGTCTTAGTGGATTTTGAAGTTGCTTACATACTATGGAGCACTTACAATGCTTCTTAAAATCTTAGAATGGTATCTTTGGAGGGTTTCAATGTTGGATGTACGCACCGTACCCCATGACGGCATTGCATACTTTTGGCTGTTTTTCCTCTTATAATAGTAGAGTTGCCGATTTTTTTTTTAAATATTGTGGATTCTTGAAGTTTTTCCATTTTCAAAATAGAAGTCTTGAAAAAAAACATTTCTCAGATATAAATCACTGTTAGAATAATTTTTCTTTATTTAAATACGGTTGTCATTTTTAAAAATATAGTGGACTCTTGGTCCTCTTAAGCTTACAAAGCGGAAGGTTCGAAGAAAATACAATTGCTAGACACTATCACAATTATTATTATTATTATTATTATTATTTTTTTTTTTTTTTTGAACAAGGTTACCACCTTAAAATTATAGTGGATTCGTTTGTTGATTTCCACATTGCTAGAACATATAATAAAAGAAGTTTTTAAACGGTTATCACCTTTTAAAATGTAGAGGATACTTGAAATTATACGATTCAAAGACATATTGCATAAATACAGTTAGAAAAATAAAGCGAAAGCTTGAAAAAAAACATATTGCTCATATATTTCTATTCTTAGAATAATATAATCTCTAATATTTCTTTTGAAATAAATTTTTCATACGGTTGTCATTGCTGGATTCTTAATCATTATTAATTTACAAATGGAAATATTCCAAAAACACATTGCTCTTATATTTCTATTTTGGAATATTTTTTCTATGGTTGCCACCCTTACAAATATACTGGATTCTTAATCATTACTGATTCACAAAGAAAAAGCTTCGAAAAACCCATATCTTGAATCTATATTTTAATTTACAAATAGGGTGGATTCTTGATCTTTAGTAATAGCAAAAATGTAAACTTCCAAAAAGACCATTGCATCTATAGAAAAAATTAAGACTATTAGAAGATATTATTAATAAAGTTGGCATCCGTAAAGATTCACTGGTTTTACGCACTTTTACAATTTAACAGAGGAAAGTAAAGAAAAAACGATAGCAAATATCTACACCGTAAGGATATTTCTTAAATAGAGTTGGCACCTATACATTCCATTGTTCTATTTATTTCAATTTACAGAAAAAGACACATTGCTGAAATCTATAACGTTAGAATATTTATATAAAAGGGTTGCCAAAGTGAAACAATGGTGGATTTTTGAACTTTTCATTTGACTATTTTTTAGTAAGATTGCCATCTGTAAAAATAAATGTTTTTTTAATTCCCAAGAGGAAAATACTAAGAATAATTATAGCTGAATAATTTTTAAATAGGGTTGCCAATTAAAAGTATAGCGGATTCAATTAACAATTTTTTACTTTTAGGGTTGCCACCTATGAGAATGATTCTTTTTTTTACAATTTGCAAGAAACAAATAACCAAAAATAACCATAATTGGAATATTTCTTACATAGAGTGGCCAAGTTTAAGTTATTACATATTCGTAACCTAAAAACATTTTTGCTACAATTAAAAAAATTTTTTTTTTGTTTTTTTTTTTTGTTTTTTTGTTTGTCACGTTGTTGGTGATATGCATATAAACTGTTTTCAGAAATTTTTGAGGAAAAAAAATTATAAAATTAAAAATTTTAATTATTTATTAAATCATAAATTTTTTTTTCTACAATTTACCTGCTTTCGCCACGTGGCCGTTCAAGTCAATGCGAATTTCCATAGTTTATTTTCAGTAATTTTGTTAAATATACATATGTAAAATAGCAGTAAGTTAACAAAAAAAATAACTTCAAACAATAAAAATTGCCAACACACAGTTTTCTATGAAAGAAAGTATTTGAAATATTTTTTTAAAATTATTTCCTATATTTTTACACAAAATCTATTACTATTGTTGTAGTACACTACAAAAAACAGCAATAAAGCTATTTTCCAAGCAATTAGTTAGACAATTTTGTTATTAACTAAATTATTTATGAACTTAACTGCTGTAACAACAGCAACAACACGCACTATCGCCACAACTACACAACGCGCTGACGCGGAACATTTGCCCACTGGCATTTTTATTGCAAGCTATACGTTTTTATTTTGTGAGCACTTTTTTTAATCTTCAACACATGTTTGTTGGTGTAAATAAATCAGCAATTGTCAGTGAAATAGAAAACTATAATTAATTTAATTTGTTTGACGAACGCGCGTGCGCGCCCGCACAAAGCGCTCCAACTACCGAACCTGTCAGTACAACAACAACAATACACAGAACGTTTAACGTAAAAAGGTAAACGCTGTTAACACTGCCGAATATTTGCCTTAGAATGCGCCAACAACGAAGCGCGAACTGCAACTGTGGATGGGCCAAGCACTGTCGCCGGTCAATAGCCCATCGAACGCGGCACAAGTGGCAATAAAACGTATAAGTGAGTGCAAATAATATGCTTTTAAGTTGTTTAATGTTGTTGTTATTTGTATTGTGCTAACAAATTTGTGTTGATCGCGATCGAATTGTTAGTGTTGTTGCTGTTGTAGGCAGCAACGACTGATTGTCATCTGTTGACGTTCCAAGTCATTGCTAACTTCTACGCGTTTATTTGAGCGAGTGGACAAGGGTTGTGAGCATTTTTTGCACCTACTTATAGTATTTACGTTTATAAAAGTTCAGCGAATGATTCCTGTTCATTAAATGCATTACTTTCTCAGTGCTCATCTGATTATAAGTGATATGTGTATGATCTTGGATTTGGCTTTGGCGTAAAATCATCATGTTTCATTCGAGATGAGTGAGTGAACCATTTCGTGTGGTACTTAAGTAAGCCGAAGGTTGTAGGCTAAGTAATATAATATATGGCATCTTATCTTCTCATGGAGAGTGAGAGCAGTATTGGCATTAAACTAATTGCTTGCAACTAATAAAATGGACAAAATTCATAATCATGTTTAGCGCTTCGTCCATAGATGTTTGACCTCACAAGGGCCAACAAATTGAAGTCTCTCTCTATTTTGATCTCTATTTCTTCGTCTTTATACGGATAATAGCCCATACACTTCAGATTAAAGTCCCTATTCCAATTAAAGCTAAATACCTATGCCGGAAATCCTGAAAGGCATTAATGAATATGTAAAAATTCGTCAATCCATTTTTGACCWAAATTTGCTTGGTTTATGTATACATAGTTACACTTATGGTACGAAGCAAACAATAGTAGACGTAACAAGTAAGGAAGCGCTAAGTTCGGGTGCCACCGAACATTTTATACTCTCGCATGATAAAGTGATAATCGAGATTTCAGGCGTGGTTGTGAACCGATTTCACCCATATTTGGTA
>NW_017537079.1:698084-701225 GCF_001853355.1 Bactrocera latifrons | reverse complement strand
CTCTCTTTAGCAACTTTGTTGCGAGAGTATAAAAAGTTATTTGTGGAATATATATTTTCTATAGCACCTGAGTCCACAAACATATGCTGATAATACTGCACTGCTAGCATCAAGTGCCCACAATTATACTGCTAGACCTCCCCTTTTAAATCAGTTAATATTTAAAATTTTAATTTATTAGTTTGTTTCTGTTTTTTTCTTTTTTTTTTTTTATTTACTTAATATCAGACTAAAATAATTTATCCTCATTGTCTTTTCATGAAATTTAGTTATTGCGTTTTTTTATATTTAAATAGATTCTAAATGTGTATATTGAAATTTCCTAACCATTTGGATCACTGCATCGCTGAACCTACACCTTTTGGTCGCTTCTTTGCCGACTTGCGTGGTAGTAATATGTGGGCTGGGTGCAGCCGCTGGAGAAGTGTTGCATTATGCTTTTTCACTGGTTGATAGAAGCTTTGAGGAAAACTAGGTGGAGTACTTGTAGGTCAGAAGCGCTCCATCAACTCCAGTCTCAGGCTATCAGACTGGGGAGGAAACCGTTATGAAGTAGTGCTTTTTTCAAAAATATATGCATTACTCCGATATCAAAGTGGCAATACTGGTCTTGATTCTCAATGTGCTCAATAAAAGTCAAGAAGCTTTTGACTTTATTTCAGTAGCATCAAACTATTTGGTTCTTTTTCTTGTTTTTTATGCCGATGAATTTACTAGATAAGGCACCCGATTTCAACACATTGCGATCGAGTCGGTACTCCGCTATCGTCGTTTGCTCTAACACTGGATTGATGGAACTTTTGTGAGCATGGCAAGCGTACGCTAGCAATTAGAAACTAGATTAGAAGACAAGAGGTTCTCTTAACTATTTGTTTCTTAAAAGGCTGTTCTCGCCCCAATTGTAGAAGTTGTGATTGAATTAACGGCACTTTTCCGTCAGCCATCAAACCTGGTCATTAAATACTAATTTTTCTTGAAATGAAGTAATTAAGAAATGCTGCTTAGGACTGATATCTTCAAATGAAGTGTTAAAAGCTCTTTTTTTCTCATTTCTTCTAGTCAAATGTTGGCTCGAACTTACTGGAAGGCATTGGAATAGGCAATGCGGGAGCGCATACCAAACCATTCGTATCAACGGGATGTTTCCCGATCATCTTTCAAGCAGAAGTCCTTGCTATAASTCACTGTGTAGAAATCAATCTCCAACGTAACTATCGCAATCAACCAATTGCCGTACTCAGCGATAGTCAAGCGACACTAAAAGCAATATCCGCTTATGAAGTCAAATCCCTTTTAGTGGAGCAGTGTACAGGAAGACTGTACCGCCTATCAGTTTGAAGAGATGTAAACCTGATCTGGGTGCCAGGGCATAAAGGTGTAGCCGGAAAATAAGCTTGTTGACAAACCTGYCCTCTCTGTGGCGGCTTGTAAGATGATACGGTCATGGTCAGAACCATGCATTGCGAAGGGAACCATGCCATAAAAGAGATCCTCCGCATGGAAGAGAGGGTGGSTAGAGAACGACACTGGCAGCAGGCAACAGAAATGCGCCACGCCAAGTTACTATTGGAGCTTAGAAGCTAGCAAGATTAAGAGATATGATCAACTTCTCCCGACACTAATTTTAATTGTCTCTACGTCGAGAGGAATTATTCAAAGTGCTGGACCTTTGTTACCACATGTAATATAGGAGCAGGCAAAATAGACCCGTGCAAAACCTCAATAATTTTCTATCCTTTCATCCTTCTAACTATATTATCTTCTTTTTCTTTTGCATTTCTTTTGAAGAATTGTGTTTCCCCTCTATTATTTCATATGGTGCTTGTCTCGGCTAAATAAAAAAAGTTCTATTAGAAAAGAATTTATGTCGAAAAATTATTTTCAAATTTAAACCTCATTTAAATATTTCAAGTATGCTATGAAATTGTTGATGTTTTTTTTTTGGTTTTTTTTTTGTTTTTGTTTTTTTTCACTATACGGTTTGAGCCTAAATTAAGCGCAGTTAAGAGTTAGGTCTATTGTGCCCTGAAGTTAGAAAACCTATTAATGTTAATGAACTCTCTGTATTAAATCCTTTAATCTACTCAAAACAATTTAGAAAAATCATAAAACCAAAAATAATTGCTGTAATATTTTATATAAAATTCCACTAAGTTTTGATCTTTACTAAGTGATATATTAATCCTCTCCAGTTTTTCATTATTAGAGATCAATTGCAAGCTTTGGAAAGCAGCTCCTCATCCTGTCAACGAAAATATTTAAAAGGGTATTATTTTTAAGATCTACTAAGGTTTCTATCGGTTCGAGTCTTCGCTAAATGGAGTTTCACGCCAGCTCTACATAGTTCCATTTTCATTACGCTGAACTTATATTAATTCTGAATTATGAAACAATTCCAAGTTTAACGCCACTTATAAAACATTAATTGCAATTCGCATCCATCTTCCATAAAAAAATATTATTATTTGACTTGCTGACATTTCTGATTTTTTCAATGAACCCACTTTTATGCAAATCAAAGAGATAAATCGGTAACAATGTTATCCATCAACCCATCWGCGGAAATGTGTTGACAGAAATGTATTTCATTTTATCGCTTGTTTTTAAATTGTTTTATATTTTTTTTATATCTATTGTAGATTTTTTTTCTTATTTTAATTTTTTTCAAATTTTTATACCCTAAACAAGCTGGATTCAGGTTGCCACCGCCCTTATATACGCAAGGTAGAACTAAAGTTTTTGCGATAACGATCAGACATTTGGCACAACCACTTTTGTTTACAAGGAAATGTTGTAGGAATCACCGAAATCGAACCACTWTAGCATATAGCTGCCATACAAACTGAACGATCGGCATGAAGAACTTGTATGGAAAAATTTTTCATTTGACGAGATATCTTCCTGAAATTTGGTATGTGTTATTATCTCAAGTGGTCGTACAATCTCCGCAGAAATTGTTCAKATCGAATCACTATATGCTAWAGCTGCCATAGAAACTGSCTGATCAAAATCGACATCTTATATGAAGAACTTTTTTATTTCAAAAGATCTCTTCACAAAATTTGTCAAAAATTATTGCCTAAGCCAACGGTAYAATCTGACAAGAAAATATTCGGATCGGATCACTATAGCATATAGCTG
>NW_017537079.1:689823-697612 GCF_001853355.1 Bactrocera latifrons | reverse complement strand
ATATACTAATATATAAAAACATATTATATGAAGATATATGCACTTGTTGATGCAACGCTGATTGACTGCACAACCCGGGATAAGTGTAGGTGGCGGCACACGTTTGTTGTACATATRTRCATATATGTGTGYCAAAATTACGGATTTATACCCCACACCCCAACCATCGACATTTTTGCACCCAATAGCGCACTGCAAGGTCTAGTTGCTTGTCTGTCCGCCCGTCCGTCTGTCTATCTATCGCTCGTCATGCCTATGTAGCACTCAATCACCCTGTCTACCGATTTAACCGAATGTGGGGCTGCTTAAGTGTTGGTTTATCGGCATGTCATTGGCTTGTATTTGTCTGTTTGTGTGCGTATGTGTGTCATTTCATCAATCACTTTGCACACTTTTGCAGCTCATCAATAATTCAATGCGCCGCACAATTGTAACACTCTGTAATAACACAAATAAATAATTAATTAAAATCGTTGTGGCAATTGAGTGCAGTTAACAACAGTGGCACTTGCGTACACACACACACACACACACCCAACTATGATATGAGTGTAAATAAACACATTAGATATATGTATGTATGCATGTATACAATAAAAGTGTCAGTATTAGTGATGCCAGAAAATATTTACTTATTGAGAGTAACCTTTGCGCCAATTCGCTTTAAGAAAGTGGCGATATTGCATGATTATCATTTCGGGATTCCGAAATGTTGAACTAATTTTTTACAACAACTACTAAAATCGAAAATGCTAAATTATTAAAAGCAAAAATTATTTATTAATTTGTTATAAAAATAATAACTATTAAATAGAATTTGGTTTCGGGATCCGAAATTTATTTACGCTTAATATCAACAAATTTACCTTGATAAAATTTTATTTCTTTCATCTTAAATTTGCCTTCAAAAATTTGCTATATTGTGCTCAGTTTAATTTCATGATCCTGAAATGTTAACATATGTATATAGTGGAATTTCATTTCAGGATCTCGCTAAAGTAAAACTCACTTTATTTGAAATTAAAAACCTGTACATACATACATATGTAGATATATGTACATACATACATATATCTAAATATTTCCGAAAGTGAATAATTGCGACACAAAAATTATTTTTAGGATACCAATAGTAATTTGGCAAAATTAAATAATTAAATTCATTCCAACTTATACCGAAATTTCGGAGTCATTAAATTTAAAGACTTTGCATTTTATAATACCTAATTACTGATGAGCTTGTTTTCATACAGAAGCTAATTAATTAAATTCACTCCGAATATATACCGAAATTTCGGAATCGTTAAATTTAAAAACTTTGCATTTCGGTACATCCAGTTATTGATGATCAGCTAAATTTGATACATAAGTTAATTGATTAAGTTCATTCCGAAACTTTTACCGAATTTCGGAATTGCTCTTTTACTCTTCAAATTAATATTTACCACAAAAGTATAGTATAAGTATATATACAGAAATTTTTAATAATGTTTATTTCAATCATGCCAAAAACTACAACAACTCCAAAATATAATATTTCATATAATCCGTCTCAAGAAATAAAACAATAACATAGAAAAACTAAGTATAATATTATATAATTTAATGTACCAAGGAATCCCGAAAAATTCTAAAATCACAATTTTGGTAATTTTAGAAACTGCGAAAGGAATTCCGAAATTTCGAAATTTCGAAAAAGGTAATTCTATCGCGCTTAAGCTTCGGTGTCTATATTACGCTATTTCTTTCTACAAATATATACCATAAATAGAGATTCCGAATATTTTCAAAAATAAAAAATAAATTAAAAACGTGTCACTGATATGCTAAAAGCCTCTAACAAATACTCAGAAAATATTTATATGAAGCTCCTTAAAATTTTAGGATACCGCAAGTTTTAAAAATCAAAATTTCGGAATACAATTTTTTAAAGCTAAGGCCGTAACTCCGAAAATTCGGAACAATTTATATAAGAATTCTATCACAAATATTTCAAAATTAAGAAAATTCGAAAAAATATTGCAAAAATTTCTCTTAAAAAAATTAAATGTGTAGTGTAAAAGAAAATGCGGATGGTTCTGAATATTTMAAAAAGATTCGGTTTAACAAATTCCTAAATTATAGGTCCATTATTATAAATATTTGGAAATTATTCTAAATACCTTTTACTGAAAAACACTTACAAACATTTATACAAACTTTTGCAAGCTTAAAAAATATCGAAAAATTTTTAACATCTCAATCCCCAAATTTCGGAAAGTGTTTGCAACATCATGATACGAAATATTATGAAAAATATTTTTGCCAGAAAATAGTATGCTGTTGAGTTATTGGCATAGATGCATATATACTTATACATATTAAGCATTATAAATGACATTTTAAATCCCGAAAAATATTCTAAAAAGTTCAAAGCAAAAATTTATTTTTCCAACACGGCAAAAAAGTTATATTAATCAATGACAAAGCAGAAAAGTATAAAATGAGCGAAAAATCGATAATCCCGAAAACCTCAGAATAGTCCCGCAATTTAATATTCACTTTTTAAACATTCATAATATTTTCAGACTCATTGCCAGTACAAAAAAACTCAAAAAACTCAATAATTCCGAAAATCCCGGAACAATCCCGAAACTATATATTCCTTTTATAAATATTCATACTATTTGCAGGCAAAATACCAGTACCAAAAAGGCTCAGAAATAATAAATTGTGTCATTTCATTTAATTTTACAACAATATTGAATTTCACGGGACTGCCATCACTGGCAAAGGTTTCCAAGTGTGTGCCTTTGTCAGCCACCTTACAMTCCATCGTAAGCATTGGCTTTTGCGCACGTTCCGCTTTGCAAAATCTACAGCCGCCATATCAACAGTGCAGCAGTGTTAATCGCTGCAGCCTTCGGCAAATAATAAATGGCAACAACAACAAATAGCAACGGTAATATCAACATTATTGTGGGTCGCATCGCGTGCGGTTAAATGCAGCGATTTGAAGTGCAGCCACGGCAAATGCGAATGCTAAATCGCGCACACTAAATGACGTGAATGTAAACAACGGCAAAAGCCACAACAACAACACCAGCACCARCTACGACAAAAAGGCAACAATAGCAAATGCTGACATTGTCTTGCTGCTAACACTTCCGTCGCCTGCAAGCGTCCACGACCGACATGCATGCCACAAACGCTCCACTATCCTTCAATGGCAATAAATTGCTACCAACAAAAGCAAAAAAGTGCTATAGCAACAACAACAACACACAATAATGTAAATTTGTAGTATTGTTGCGGAGGTAATAGTGGCGGCAGTAAAAAGCGCAAATGCGTTCAATCGAAATGCGTCCCTGCACCCACGTCATATCCATACCTCCTTGATAGCATTTGAGCTGCCATGCTTTGGCCCCACACGGCCCCACTGCACGCTTAGCTTTAACTTGCTTTTGCTTGGTTAATTCAGCGCGTGAAATTGCTGCTCATTTGTTCTGCTTTTTCTGTTTTTATCTCGCATTGTTGTTGTTAGTATTGTTGTAGCCTGATTGTCTATGCGTCACATGTGTTTCCATGGTCGTATAGTATGTGCGTTTGAGTCACGTGCTCATGCGTAGGTATGCGTGTTCGCGCGGCAATTATTGTTTGTTTTCTGCTATCGCACTCAACACCGTTATTTACGTCGTTTGCCCTCACCCCCGACGCACTAATGCTGATAAAACGTAGGTTTTTCCAAATAGCGGTATTCGTAATGAATGTATCTGTGCACTTTAGCCGCTCAGTATGGAGATTAACGTAAAATATGGACGTTCTTGGTCGGTAAGCGCGCTTTTCTTAGAGCTCATTGACCTACTTAATTTCTAACTAGACTTTTTTTAACTAGTCTGGAATTAGTTTTGGTGTAGGTTGGAAAACTAGTTTAGAAGTAGTTTAAAGCTAATTCAAGTTCAGCTCATCAATGGTTTCTAACTAGTCAACAACTAATTTAGAACAAGTTAACGAATAATTTGGAGCTAGTTTGGAACTAGTTTAAAACTCATCTAGAGCTTATTTAGAACTAGATTTAAGACTGATTTGGCAGTATTGGACTTAAGAACAAGTTTGCAACCCGAGCAGAACTGATTTCGAACAATGTTAAGACTGTTTTTGAGCTAGTATGACTTAGAACGAGTTTGAATCCAGTTTATAACTAGTTTAGGAGTAGTTTGTGACTATTTTGATTTTAACACTGGTTTGGAACTAGTCTACGAATAACCCAGAACTAGTTTGAGCCCACTTTGAAACAAGCTCGACTGTATAACTAGGTTGGAACTTGTCTAAAAGTTATTTGGAACTAGTTTATGGTTATTTTGGAACCAGTTTGGATCTAGATTATATATATGTAGAAGTATTATGCTTAATATCAACCTTGAGTATAACTCATATTAATCTCCAAACGCAAAAGTCAAGTTCACTAGTGTATTGATCTATTTTCTAGGATCTCTGGGACCATATTTTTGTGTTGCAACACATTATATGGCCGGTTAATCTATTCGGACAATCGATAGTTGTCCAGGAGCACTAATTCGATTTCATCAATTGGCGCTGACTGGTTGGCTTTAACTAAAGACTTGACATAGTCTCACAGAAAATAGTTTAACGGCGTCAAATCGCACAACCGAGGCATTGASTGTGCCATTTCATGAGATAACACGTTCACCAAACTTTGTTTTTAAAAAATCGATTCTGACACTAGCTGTGCGGCCTATGATGCCGTCCTATTAGAATCACATATTGTCCAARTTAATATCACCCAATTCGGACCAAAAATATTCGGTTATCATTRAGCATCAGCGATTCTCGTTTACAGTAACGTGGCGAGCATCACGGAAGAAGTATGGCCAATGACGCCGGGGGGCCATAAACCCCACCAAACGGTAATTTTTTCGGGATGCAATGGTGACTCTTAAAGTTTGTGTGTATTGCTGTCGGACAGTATTGCATACTTGTCTTATTGAAGAAGCCATTCAGACAGAACTGAGCCCCATCGCTGGAGATGATTTTTCGATGAAAATCTGTATCATTTTCARGTTRTTGCTCAGCACAATTTACAAACATRCGACGATTTTGGTGGTCMAGTGACTTCAGTTCTTGCGTCAATTTGATTTTGAAAGGATGTGGATCAAGATCTTTTCGAAAAATTCGCCACAACGACGTCACAGAGATGCYCAACGCTAARAACGACTTGTGAAAAACTGATTTAGGTCTTCCTCAATAGATGTGATAGCGGCTGTGTCTGTGGATTCAAATGGATTAAAATGTCTCCACCGGACACTCAATTGTTGATCTGACTTGGCGATTATGACGATCCCGAATTTGACGTATTATAGTTGAGGCCACTGACTCCGAATTTCGATAGTAAATTTTAATAATTTCGAATCGTTGTTGGATCGTATGTATATCTCTCCATGATGGAATGGCAATCCTTTCTGAAGACAAATGTCAAAAGAGCGGGTAAAAATTGGGCGTCGTTTGCTGTCCCTATCGGTCTACTTTTGTAGAGTCGTTTTGAAAAAAAAAAACTTTATAACAGTAAGCAATTTACTGTAGAACGCTGAAATACTGAAGGGCAATTTTAGTAGTTTATAACAACAACGATTCAGTTCTTCTTAACGATTAAACTTAAAATCATATGAGATCAGATAGATCATCTGCTAAAAATAATCTTACTGTCAAGTCTACGTTTTCGCAACCAAAGGGGACAGTAACACTTTTAAATGCCACTTTTTTTGTTATGTGCAATGTTCAAGCTTTATAATCCTGTTTCTTTCCCAAACTTACTTCGCTACTTGCGTTTTCTGCTTCGCTTTGCGCACCTTCAGCTTAGCCAGTTTTCTGTTTGCTCTTCTTTCGTGTTACACAAAAGTATTCCCTCCTCATTTATTTGCTAACACATATTTCTCTGTGTGCACGTCTGCATAAGTTTCTAAGCGACATTTAATGCTTGCGGTTGCTGTTTCTGATCAAATGGATAATGGATTATGCAATTGTATGGAAAATTGAATTTTATTTCCGTAGACAAACATCATCAATAGCCATTGATGACTATTTGACAAGCCACTGAATTGAATTTGATTGCCATAATAAAGAGCTGACACTACACCGGCTACTGTTGCCYGTTGAGTGGTTATTGTTATTTACAAAATGCCACTGCTGTTGACAACTTATTTAGCAACATTTCAATGGAAATGAATTTTTTGCGGTTTTCCAAGAAGTTGTAATGTTATTATARCAAACCGTTATTCGCAGTTATTCTCAGATGAAGAAGTGTGCTGAGTATTTCAGTGTGTCTTTGTGTGTGTTCGAGTTTGTTGAAATAAAGCAAATTTTTTTCAAATTCTAAAAAATTTGAGTCCAAATTTCAAAAGAATGTGGTGCGTCTATTTTTATGACATGAGCTGGATGATATAGCTGTCATACAAACTGATCAGTAAAATCCAATCTCTGTATGTAAAATTTTTATATTTGACAAAATACCTTCACGAGATTGATAATTTTCCAAGGCAAACTTAGTATATTTAACCAAAAATTTTTGAATTCAAAATTATTCAGAATGGATGACAACAGCATATAGCTCCCATACTTACTGCCCAATCAAAATCAAATTGTTTTATACACCACTTTGTTATTCCAGTTCAGCATATTATTCAATAATTTCATAAACCAGTTGAGAATTCCAAGCTATGCTTGTACTGCTCGAACGAAACATTAATATTGAAGCACTTAGAACGTGTTTATCGAACCCTTTTGTAAAACATAAATTTTCGAATTACTTCTCTACAAAGTTTCGGTCTTAAAATCTCCCAATAATAGCAAGCCATTTTCTATTTAAAAAAAATATCTAAAAATTACTATAGTGACTTTCGGTTTGTTATACCAACAAGTGGGCTCCACTAAAGTGCGCATGAAAAAGAAAATTGAAAAATTTAGTATTTCCCTTATCTCCTCCGCATCTTACTCCCTTTCGCTTTCTCTTGCACTCCCGCACAACAACTCTTTCCTCAAAACTTCTTCGCCATCTAAGTTTTGGTGTGATTTCTTGCTTGGCTGTCGCTTTTCATTTAATAATTTCCTTTGTTATTATTTATTAAGCTTTGATTTTTCGTTTATTTATTTGTCATTCAATTACTTCATTCAGTGACAGTGATACTTATTTAAATGACAACCACATGCAGTTTGTAGACCAAAGAGGAGTGAATGAAGTATGGTATGGTAGCAAGTAAAGGAAAATGCAAGCAGTGGATAAGCCATTCGCCTTTGAAAAGTTTTGTGCAGCGAGCTGTAGATTGGCAATGWCTGCCTTAATCGAATTTCCCTGAACTGTCATCAAACACTTAATTGCTTTTACTTTTGCATTTACATATGTATTTTTTTATTAGTTACTACTGTAGATTTATTTGGTTTAGAAAATAAATGACAGTTAGTTTTAAGAGACATTGATTTGTCACTCAGCCATAAAATATCACTTTTGAAGAGTAGAACATGCAACAACAATAAGGCAARGTATTTGAACATAAAGATGAATAGAAAGGAAGCATTATGCTCGGCCTTCTGAAGAGACGAAAGATTTTAAATGCCGTAAGACCGAAATCAAAGCAAGTCCGAGAGTATGTCTATTGTGATGTTTGAACCGCGTTCTTGCAAAAGCTTACCTACCGCAGCAATGCCTATCGGACAATGTCCAGTAAAAACATCGACGATTGCGGCATGTTGAACCTTGCTGAGAGTAAAYCAGTGATCCGTTAGCCTAAAACTAAGC
>NW_017537079.1:687589-689157 GCF_001853355.1 Bactrocera latifrons | reverse complement strand
TTCTAGAGGAAAATCTCAGCTATGGAGAGTCAAGCAAAGAATTAACTTTGCCATTGTTATTGTTGCGAAACCAACACAAYGGCACCTGAAGTAAACTAACCTAACTTAAAACAAACAAACCTAACAAGCAGGGTTCAATAATATTTTAATACTCTATCGCTCACTCTTTACTCTAAATTATTCAAAAGCAAAACACAAACAACACGCCGAAAGCTTCAAAGACACCGACTACGTGGCGACACAACAAAATTTCAKGCAATCAATAAAAGCTTCGTCTGCCTAATTGAAAACGCCAATAAAAACAACAACACCGCCGATAAATACCAAATTGCTAAGAAAAAACTGATTATCACTTTGCCATCGCTGAAAAGAACAACAACAAAAGCAAACGTGCTTTAATCGAATAAAAGCAGCGCTCAAGTGACGRATAATCTCAATATTTTCCATCCAACAAACTTATCTTGTCCACCACGACTACCGCGCCAAATTTCAATTGCTCAGCACGCTCGGTATGCTTGTCCGCCTCTCTCACTCTTCACTGTCAGATTTAATTGAAATTTTTAACATTTTTCCTTTTTCGTCTTTTTCGCCGTTTTCTGTATTTCCTGCCGCTTCAAACAACTTTATGCCTCAACCTCAACCGAAAGGACATTTTCGCTTTAGTTGTTGCGCTTGTTGTTGTTATTTCATCATTGCCGCTGCCAATATTGAACCCAGCGCCTAATTGGCAATTTAAAATGCCACCTCCAACCGCCCTCTTATGGAGGCGCGCGCTCACCGTGCACTGATGAGCGGCATGTATTACATGAAATATTCGAAGGACGAAGCGGCGGCAGTTGTTGCCTCGCCTCTTGGTAGTTAGTGGGGCAAGAAATTGTAGGTGCAATTGTATTTTTCACACGATTTAATTTCTAATATGAATTTTGTAAAATTGATTTGATTTCGAAATTTGTATTTACTCACGTCTAGACGGGGTTAATGTGTTTYATTTGCACAAATTATGTCATTATACAATTTAGTGTGGCACGTTTGTAGGCAACCACCTTTTTTCGGTTGTTTGAAATGTCAAGGGATGGGAGAGAAGACGTACATATATGCAATAGACAAGCTTCTAAGATGAAAATGATCCAGTTCGGTCCTTCGCGGGAACTTAAAACTGCAGCGCAAATAATGTACAAACATCACACTTGAAAATTATATATCGTCCCTCGTACTTACTTACTTCTAATAATTAAAATTTGGAACATTGAAATAGTGCTATCCAAACCACGGTCTTAAGTATGTAACCGAATTTGTGAAATCAATTTAAAAAACTTGTTTCGTCCTCTGGAAACTTGTTTAAAACTTTAACACAAATCATTGAGAAGAGTAATTTGAAAATYTCGTATCCGATCAATGCTAAATAGAATATAATGAAATAAGATAGTTGCYACAAACTAAATCATTACTTCAACAATTTTGCTTAGGACCGAGGCTTCGGATCGTTGCTATCTCAATATGTTTTTATTACCGTAACGACAAAACGCTTGTTCCCAAACTAATTTAAGGTTGGCTACTAAGTTCAAAAA
>NW_017537079.1:686029-687136 GCF_001853355.1 Bactrocera latifrons | reverse complement strand
TTCATGAAAGTCAGTTTCTTTGTTCTTGTATCAGTAGGTGTCAGAATTGGATAATACTCAAACTCAAAGCTTCCTCCCGAGAGGGCTAGGCAACCATCAAAAATGTTAAATGTTGCTTCAAGTTCTCTTAGAACCTCTGCTATGTTCAGAACTCCAACACTCCGAATTTATTATAAATACTTCTTCAACTAATTTATAGATCTTTGCTTTATCAAATATTGGTCAAATTTGCTTAGTTACTTAACTTTTTATTTAATTGTATTGTTTTGAGCTATCAGAAATATATGAAAATATATTTTGTTAATGTAAAATCTCTGACGAAATTAAATTAGTTAACCAACCGGAGGTCTGGAAAACATCTTTTTTCGATGGGGATGGACCATAGGAACAGGGTTGTTAAGTGAGTTGGTTTCATGGGTCATGGAAAAGGTTTGTTAAAGCCGTGTCGAGACTCATTGCAAGCAGAACATAAGTGTGGTATGTCGTGATTCATTCTGGGAAAGTAGGAGTTCTATAAAATTAATCGAGAACAAAGTTGCGCAAACATTGCTTCACCATGAATGAAGTTTGTTGCATCCCCAGTCTGGTCAATAAGGTGTTGAGTTTCGTCACGTATGCTTTTCTTGATTTTCCTAGTACGCATAAATTACTGGAAAGATTTGTTTTRGCATAAACCGCCAAAAGAGGAGTTTGTTATATTCCGTTAACGAAAGCATAAGGCTCTCACTGTACTTTCAATGCGAGACATTACAAGGCGTCCTGTTATTGTAAGGAGTGCAGTATTATGACAATTTTTGGGCTTTACACTACATCCAGGAAAACATACCCATCGTACTTCAAAAACGATGACCGCCCGGACGGTTGTCTTGTTGGTCGCCAACATCGTTTTTTTTTTGTTTTTGTTTTGTGTTCTTAGCTCACGTGCTGCAGGCTGGCGGCTTGAATTGCATTTTGTTCCCCTAAAACAGGGTATATTAAGTTTGCTATGATGTTTGTAACAACTAAACAAAAACGTTAGAGAGTCTGTATATATAAGTTAACACAACATTTTATGAACTTCTACATAAATTCCATTCCCACATTATATGCTAGAAACATACAAACCGT